>NC_057719.1:38130908-38153598 GCF_004010195.1 Chiloscyllium plagiosum
CTCACTTCCCCTTCCCCCACCTCACCCTAGTTCCAAACTTCCAGCTCAGCACTGTCCCCATGACTTGTCCTACCTGCCTATCTTCTTTTCCACCTATCTACTCCACCCTCCCCCTGCCCCCAACCTATCACCTTCATCCCTCCCCCACTCACCTATTGTACTCTATTCTACTTTCTCCCCACCTCCACCCTCCTTTCACTTATCTCTCCACCCTTCAGGCTCTCTGCCTTTATTCCTGATGAAGGGCTTTTGCCCGACACGTCGATTTTGCTGCTCCTCGGATGCTGCCTGAACTGCTGTGCTCTTCCAGCACCACTAAGCCAAAATCTGGTTTCCAGCATCTGCAGTCGTTTTTACCTATCCAATGTTAACTCTCAGGAATGTAAATAACATGTTCTGTTTGTCTGTGAATTGCCTGGTGCTGGGACCTGGCTTCAGCTGAAAGGAGCCAGGATGATTGCAAGGATTGGGAGGATTGTCCCCTGTGGGAAGTGGGGAGATCTCTAGTGAACTGGGGTTTATTTGGGTGTTTACGTTAAATGTAGTGGTTAGTATTTTTAGTTGGAGTAGTTTTTAGACTTTGTAGAGTTAATGTCTTTGTTGCTTGCTGCATCTCAGATAAGCTTCCTCCTCTTGGGAAACCACGGGCTGCCTTGTTCAGGTAGTGAGTGCATCTGCAATGTAAAAGGCGGCCATTCCCCCATTTTTGGAAAAAAGGAAGGAAAGGGTTGACATTGCCCTGCTGCAGGAGACACGTTTTAACTGATAAGGAACATGTGAAGCTGCAGCAGTGGGGTCACGACAGGGTATTTTTCTTTTCCTTTAGCTCCAAAAGTAAAGGGTTAGCTATACCGGTAAGAAGGAACCTCCCATTCCAAGTAACTGAGCAAATTAAGGACGAACATGGATGGTTCATCATTCTTAAAGCTCGAAGAGGAGTATGGTATCATAGTCCTAGAGATGTACAGCACAGAAACAGACCCTTCGGTCCAACTTGTCCATGCCGACCAGATATCCCAACCCAGTCTAGTCCCACCTGCCAGCACCCGGCCCATATCCCTCCAAATCTTTCCTATTTGTATACCCATCCAAGTGCCTCTTAAATGTTGCAATTGTACCAGCCTCCACCACTTCCTCTGGCAGCTCATTCCATACACGTACCACCCTCCATGAAAATGTTGCCCCTTAGGTCTCTTTTGTATCCTTCCTCTCTCACTCTTAAACCAATGCCCTCTAGTTCTGGACTCCCCCACCTCAGGGAAAAGACTTTTTGTCTATTTATCCTATTAGTGCCCCTCATAATCTAATAAACCTCTATAAGGTCACCCCTCAGCCTCCGATGCTCTCGGGAAAACAGCCCTAGCCTATTCAATCTCTCCCTGTAGCTCAAATCCTCCAACCCTGGCAACATCCTTGTAAATATTTTCTGAACCCTTTCAAGTTTCACAACATCTTTCCGATAGGGAGGAGACCAGAATTGCACGCAATATTCCAACAGTGGCCTAACCAATGTCCTGTATAGCAGCAACATGACCTCCCAACTCTAGTATTCCTAAATATTTATTGTCCTCCAATGCACCCTCTTAAACTTCCTAATTAACGCAGTTGCCAAATTAATCAATCTTGGGGTGTGCCACATGATCATGGGAGGGAATTTTAACCGCCTAATGGATCCCAGGGTAGACAGGATGCCAAGGGGCCCAGCAGGTACGCCCTTGCATTCTAGGCAGTTGATGAACTTGTGTGAGGAGTAGGGATTAGTGGATGTGTGGAGGCAGCTCCACCCTAATGGGAGAGACTTTACTTTTTATTCCAACCCACACAAGTGCCACACACAAATTGACATATTCCTTATGCTATCAGTTTGTTTCGACAGAAACATTGGCTTGCAAAATTGGGGGTATAACTATCTTGGACCATGTGGCGGTATATTTAGATGTTAAAATCAAAGGTGGTGGAATAGATGTATGGCACTGTTGCATGGACCCATTCCTGTTAAGGGATAGCAAACTTGTTGAGTACATTACAAGTGTGTTCAGGGCCTTCTGGGATATCAACTCAGGTACGGCCAGTAATCCGGCAATACTTTGGGAGGCACGAAGGCATATTTGAGGCCTGATCATTTCATATTCAACAATTAGAAGGAGGAGCAGCAACGGAGGCTGGAGATATGGCTGAAGGTAGCTGAGGAAGCATGCTATAATAGGCTTTCATTGGTCAAGCTGCAGCGTATCATGGCACTCCAGGCTGCTCGCGACTCATTGCGCACACAGGTGGCAAAAAAAGAGGTCTCCTCTTTCCTGAGTGAGTTTTATAAGGAATTCATAAATGTGTTGGTGGAGCCACTTTTGAGGATGTATAGCTATTCATATACACAGGATTGTCTTCTACATTCTCTTGGGGAGGCTAATATCTCCCTCATTTTAAAGAAGGGGAAATACCTCAAAGACAACGCTTCATACAGTCCAATTTCATTGTTGAATCTAGACTTAAAACTCTGTCAAAGGTGCTGGCCCTGAGGTTGGAAAAGGGATTGCCCTATATTGTGAAGAGATGAGACGAGTTTTATCAAGAGCCGTAGCTCTTCCAATGATATCGGTTGGGGGGTGTCCTGAACATAGTGCAGGTATGCCAGCAATGGTTGATCCCGGGTTTGGTGGCCTCCCTAGACGAGGGAAAGGCATATGACCGGATAGAATAGCCATACCTGTTTGGGGTCCTAGAGCGCTTTGGTCTTGGGGCAGCCTGGTGGGTGGCGGTGTTGTATAATGATCCTAAGGTGATAGTCATCTCAAACAGACAAAAGTGAGGACCGCACAAGCTGGAGATTATAGTCAAGATTAGAGTGGTGTTGGAAATGCAGGTCAGGCAGCATCCAAGGAACAGGAAAATAGACGTTTCGGGCAGGAGTCTTTCATCAGGAATGAGGCTGGAAGCCTCTGGGGTGGACAGATAAATGGGAGGGGGTGGGGCTGGGGAGAAGGTAGTTGGGAGTGCAATAGGTAGATGGAGGAAGGGGTAAAGGTGATAGGTGGAGCGGATAGGTGGGAAGAAAGATTATGATAGGTGGGACAGGTCACTACGATGGTGCTGAGCTGCAAGTTTGGAACTAGGGTAAGGTGGGGGGAGGGGAGATGAGGAAACTAGTGAAGTCTACATTGATCCCTGGTGTTCAAGGGTTCCGAGGCGGAAGATGAGGTATTCTTTCTCCAGGCATCCCTCGGGGATTGAGTCTATTTAGTTTGAAGCCTCGCGGTCGAGATGTCCCCAAGTTAATCTATTATTCGTGGATAAGATTCAATCTGTGATCAAACAGTGTAAGAGCCCAATCATTTTAAATATGGTGAATGCTTGGAAAAAGCCCAGGTCTTATGGGTGGTACAGGCTGGACCCAATATACCAACCACTACAGCTGAAACTGACAACCGGAAGCGGCAGGGACAGACCACTATAAACACCGGAGGAAATATCAAAGAAGCGCTTCGCAGGAGGCTCCCAAGCACTGATGATGTCGCCTAGCCAGGGGACGAAACGTTTGCAACAAAAACTTCCAGCTCGGCGAACAGAACCACAGCACAGGCTGGTAATGGAGCATCTCCCCCAAGACTACCTCTCAAATATGGTGCACCACAAAATGGAGCGGTTTTATTATTGACACAGACGTTTTGACAATATTAATTAGGGCTGTGATATAGCCGTGGGCATCAGTTTGGGTGCTCATTGGGCCTTGGGAGGGGGAGGTTAGTTGAAAAGTACAGGTACAATGATTGGTGCTCCCAGGGGTGGGAGCTTCTGTGGAGGTGTGGTAGTGAAATAGAATAAAGTAATGTGATTTAATTCAATTTAAGTTAATTTGAATTCAGCTCAACTTAATTTTTATTTAATTTGATTATAGTTTAATTAGGTACATTTGTTCTGGTAGAATAGTAGGTAGTTTATTATTATAGTATTGTGATATGACATTTAACTACCTCTATCTTGTATTTTGGTATTGTTTTTATATGTAGTTGTAAAAGATTTGAAAGCTTTTAATAAAAAGACATGAGGGACTTTTATTGCACAGAGGGTGGTTTGCGTGTAGAATGAACTTCCTGGGAAAGTGGTGGATGCGGGTACAACTACAATGTTTAAAAGACATTTGGATAAGTACATGAATAGGAAAGATTTGGAGGGATCTGGGCCAGCAGCAGGCACATGGGACTGGTTTTGTTTGGCATTATGTACAGCATGAACTGGTTAGACCAGAGGTTCTATTTCTGTGCTGTATAACTCTGATATGATGATTGGATTCTTGGTCTTTCTAATGATTTAGTATGTTTTTGAAATTACAACACTTCTTAAATGGAAGTCTTTTTTTTTCCCCCAATATAGCTACACATTAAGCTTGTATTTGGTTTGACCTTCAGTATTGCTCAGTTTCTTGGAATTTTCTTTTTCTTCCGAGATTGTATTTTGTTGTGCATTTATTTTTATTGCTTCTATGTATATTCCTTTTTATGATGGGTAGATACTACTTTTGTAAACTGATTTATTTTAGAGTTTGACCAAGTCACACTTTCTCATGCAGATAATCAGCTAACATCAAGTATTTGTTGCCATGTACCATATTATATATTGGAATGAGTGAAATAGATGACATTAGGCTTCTCTAGTTCCAAGGCTTGTTTGCTTTCTCAATTTGTTGGAAATTTGCATCCATTCACCAGTAGGATAATGTAGACAATTTTCAATGTGGTATTTAAATACACTGAATACACTGTGGGGTGGCAAGGTGGCTCAGTGCTCAGTGGCCTCACAGCACCAGGGTCCCAGGTTTGATTCCGCCCTTGGGCGACTGTGTGAAGTTTGCACATTCTCTGTGGGTCTGCGTGGGTTTTCTCCGGATGCTCCGGTGTCCTCCCACAGTCCAAAGATGTGCAGGTGAATTGGCCATGCTAAATTGCCCATAGTGTTAGGTACAATAGTCAGAGGGAAATGGGTCTAGGTGGGTTTACTCTTCGGGGGGTCAGTGTGAACACGTTAGGGAATCTAATCTAAAACTATTAAAATGTGCTGTTAAATGTTCACAAATGTCAAGTTTGTTTCAAATAGACTATTAAAATCGAGAAAGTTCAATTTAACGTTATAGTAGTGCTTGTCTAATTCAGGTTGTAGGTATATAGTCTGTCAATTACCACACTTACACTTGTAAATTATTATCCAAATCCTAAAGGTAGATTTGTAGAGCCACAAGCATGAGAAAATAATTCCTCTTTGCTTCCCCTCATTGCACAGAGGAGCAAGCCAGTTGTTCTGTTGAGAATTTCATCTGTCAAGCCAGGAATAGTTACAAAGCAGCATATTCATTATATTGTTGTACTGGCTGAGAAAGGAGTTCTTGGTGGATATGTGTGCGATTTTCTGCAAAATCTTGACCAACATCGATTTAACTGAAATGTTATCACTTGCCTAGTATTTGAATTATAATTTATTGTCTCTTCTGCCTGCTTTTAGTTTTTGTAATCTTTATGTAATATGGTATTTAGTTTTTCTTGCACTGAATCTATTTATGTTCTTTTTTTGTTCATGCTGTGATCCTGCGTATGATTAATTTTTCTTTATATTAAGTGAGCTATGAGGCACAGTGTATATGAAACAATTGTTACCATTGAAAACATTTTTAGAAGAATCCCCATAATGGAAGGAGCTAACTTTTTTTGCTTTATAAGCCACTGCTTTTACTGCACCGACTTGCCAAGGATGTATGTTTGGAACTGCCGTCACTCAGCTTCATGATTTAGTTAGTATTGTGTCCCGTTTCTTGCTCAGCAGTTCAGTGTGGTGCAGTCCTGTTTTGCTGTTGACTTTCAACATCGTTAATGTAGATTTCTAGATTTGTTTTAATGAAGCATCAGAATAGACTGGAATAAGGTCAACACATGCAGTCAGGAAACAAGAAGCAGCAGGGATAGCTAGCTGGCTATAAGGCAGAAACTAAAGTGTAGGTAAAAGGTAAAGCTATTTATAATGACAAAAGGTAGAAAATGTAGTTCCACAAAGATCAGTGTTCGAACACTGTTGTCTAGAATTTATTTTAATAATAATTTGGACTATGGATTTGGAAAAAAAAGCATTTGCACATGACAGCTTAGGGGGCATGGGCATTTTTCAGGGATGTTGAATGTTACACAAAGGCATTTATTACAGAATTGACAATTAACTGGCAAGTGAGTTACAACATAATAGGAAGTGGCAGATGTTTTAATAAGATAAATAGGGGTGTCTTTTCTTTTTGGGAAAATATGAGTGTAAATGGGGGAAAGAAGCAAAATGCATTAACCACCAATGGCAACTTAAAAAAAACATTAAACCATACATCAGGATGTACTGCCAGATGAATAGAATAAATAGCTTTGAATTATGCTAAGCTTGTACTGAACATTGATTAGATCACACCTGGGAGTACTGTGTGAAGTTCTGATCATATATTTAAAGGCATTGGAGGGGGTATAAGAAAGGTGAGGAAGAATGATGCCAAAATTTCAAGATTGTACCCTTCAGAAAGGGATGAACTGCCTTGGTCTCACCAGAAAAGTGAAAGTTGACAAATGGCCTAATAGAGGGCTTTAAAATTATAAACAGCTTGATAGAATAGATACAACAATGTCTCCACTAAATAGTGAATAAAACTAGAGGTCATCGATTTGAGGGATAACTTGATAAAGCTACAAAGGAGAAGTGTGTGTTTTGTTTTTGTTTGTTTAATAGTAAATTGATGGCATAATTCCCCATCCATACCATCTAGCTTCCAACTCTTCGGTGATCTCTCCACCTACCCTGAGAATTCTCTTAAGTGTTCTGTTGAATCCTCCCTCTGGTGCACCATTAGCAATGCTTTCGGTTATCTAGGTTTTGTGCTCTAAGTTTCACTTCCTAAACACCACCGCCTCTTTCTCTCCCCTCCTTCACCCTTTGTTTAGTATCTATTTCAAATTTCACTTCCAAATTATCTTTTGGTCACTTTAGTGTATCTGCTTTGGCTTGATAGATACATCTTTTATTGCAACTCAGATTTTATCTCACACCTTTTCTGTCTCTTTCTTGCCAACCTAGTGTTTCCCTTTGTCTCCTTCTGAATCTGTTTTGGCTCTGATTCGCTCTATTTTCTTCTCGTTCCTTGTCTGTAAATAGATTTTAAGAAGATTGCATTGGCTCTTTGTTCACCAGTGGTTCAGGTTTGCTGCTGAAAGCGTGGTCTCTTGTACATAACACTAAGTACAGATTGAGGTGCCCACTTTGAGAAACCCCTCCATTCAATCTGCAAACAAAGCCCGAGCTTTTGGTAGTCTGCAAATTTAATTCTCTAACTTGTTTTCATGCTGGCATCTCAAGCTCTGGCCTACTGCATGGTTTTGTGAGGCTAAATGTAAACTTCAACAATAGCAACTCATCCTTCGATAATACACCTTACAGCCTCAATAATGCGTTTAGAACTTTCAGGCTGTAAACTGTCTCCTGTCAATTTTGTTCTATAGAGTCATCGTGTCATAGTTATACAGCACGGAAACAGACTCTTCAGTCCAACTCGACTGTGCTGACCAAATTTCCCAAATTAAATTAGTACCACTTGCCTGTGTTTGATCCATATCCCTCTAAACCATTCCTGTTGATGTACCTATATAAATGTCTTTTAAATGTTGTGCCTGTACCTGCATTTACCACTTCCTCTGGCAGTTTGTTCCACATATGAACCACAGTCTGTGTGGAAAAACGTGCCACTCTGGTCCCTTTATAAATCTATCTTCTCACTTTAAAATAATGCCCTTCAGTTTTGAGCTCCCCCACCTTAAGCAAAAAGGCCTTTTGCTATTCACCTTATCAATGATTTTATAAAGGGTTATAAGGCCACCTGATAGTCTCCTACACTCCATTGAAAAAAGTCTGAGCCTTTCTCGCCTCTCCTCAACTTGAACCCTCCAGGCACAGAAATTTCCTTTATAAATCTTTTCTGTACCCGTTCCAATTTAATAATATCCTTCCTATAGCAGGATGACCAGAACTATATACAATATCTCACAAATGGCCTTGCCAGCATCCTGTATGACTACAACATGATGTCCCAATTTTTATATTCAATGGTCTGAGCAAAGAACGCAGTGTGCCAACCACATTTATCACCTTGTCTATCTGTGATGCAACATTGAAGGAATTATGCACCAGAACCCCTAGATGTCTCTGTTCGACAGTACATTCCAGGGCCTACCATTAATTGTGTTAAGTCCTGCCAAAATGTAACATGTTATATTTATCAAAGTTAAATTCTGTCTGCCACTCCTCAGCCCATTGGCCCCGTTGATCAAGGTCCCTTTGTACTGTTACATAACCTTCACTGTCTACCACCAATATTGGTGTCATCCGCAAGCTTATTGTCCATGCTTCTTGTATTCTTGTCCAAAATAATTTATTTGATTTACTTTATTTTGCATTCAGAATGTAACACACCCACTTCTTGGTCCATCTTTTGTTTCTTGTTCTGTTACCATTCCCTTAGACTCTGGAGAGCTAACTCCTCTGTCACTTCGTTGCCATGTTTTGTACCCTGTCTGACAATATCTCAAACTTTTCACTGTTTTGATGAAAGGTCGTCATCAACCTGAAACCTTTAACCCGGTGTTTGTTTTTAAATAGTACCTGACCTGTTGAGTATTTTTCTAATTTCAAAGTCCCTCTTGTACTTCTGCTGTAATGTATTTGTACCTTCAGCACAAAAAACACTTCAGTGAGAAAAATTCTTATCAAACTGAATAAGTTGCATGTTTTATCAGTTAGGGTTCTGGGCAAAATATTCTGTATGGACTTCGTTGAAGAAACTTCATCGTTTCATTTACCTGCTTTTGTGTGTGGAGAATTTGAGTCTTTTTTGTTTGCATCTTCCATATAACAAGCCAGATAGAGTGACAATGACTGCTTTTGACATTAAGGCAACTAAGCCAAATTGAAATAATTGAAGGGTTTTTGCTCTGGATCTATATGAGAGTTATACCTACTATGAAGAAAAATGGTTTTGGTTGCTGGAAGCCAGTCACCTCAGCCCAGCACATCAGTGTAAGAGTACCTCAGGGTAGTGTGCTAGAGGTTCAACTATTCAGCTGCTTAACCAACATTCCTTCCATCAAAAGGTCAGAAGTGGGGATCTTCACTGCTTGTGCTGCTCATAATATTTACACTGCTTCAGTAGCTGAAGAATTGTATACTTGCCTTTAACAAGACCTGACCGACTTGGGCAGACTGGCAAATTATAGGTCTGCCAAGCAATCATTGTCGCCAATGAGACAAAATTCAAATACCTCATTCTACAATGGCATTATCATCACTCGAACTCTGAAAGTTTAGAAGGTTGCCATTGAGCAGGTGCTAACTGGACTAGCATTTGACTAATGTGCCTAAAGGAGGCTTGAAATTCTGTAGTGTATAACTCTCCCCTTGATTCCCCAAAGCTTGTGCACTACCTACATGGTGCAAGTCAAGAATGTGATTTATTTTCACTTGCTTGGATGAACACAGCTCCACCTGTTAGGTTCTTTTCCTGAGGTTTTGCATATGAGATGTAAATCACGCACACGGACTTCTGCAAACTGTTAAAGTTTGATAAAGCTTGTACAAGCTCGGTAATCCCTCTGATACGGTTTGTGGGTGTGCAAAGTTGAGTCAGAAGAGAGACCCCGAACAAAGAGAATGCATCCCCTTGTACGAATCAGTTGGCAATGCTCCAGATGTTCTGGCCACTCCCCTATAGTCACATGCCACTGAAGACAACCCAGAGTCACTCAGTCACATGTTGCCCCAAGTACGATGGCAGGATGAGATCATCCTCAGAGGTGAAGCAAGTGCTAGTGCCCTATCCCTAAGGAATCCTTATGCAGACAATTTCCAGACTCTGTGATTCCCCAAGACAATCTAGGTGTGACATATCTCTGGCCAGAAAGCATTTAGAACATAGAACAGAAGAGGCCCTTTGCATGATGTTGTGCCGGTCATTTATCTTAATCTAAGATTGACCTAACCTACATGCCCCTTAATTTACTGCTGTCCAGAGTGTGCTTGTCCAGCAGTCACTTAAATATCCCTAACACTTGCCGAACGACCTGTTGTTGCGCTGTTCTGTTCAACATTCTAAAAAACTCAGCTGTTACCAATGTGAAAAGTTCCTGCCTCCCCACAAGACCAATCAAGGCAAATGATTGAAAAATCTCACTGTCAGGAAATTTTGGTACGCATTTATTAACAGAAACTCTTACAAGCTGTCTTGGAAAATATGAACTCCCATCCCCAGCCCCCCTCGTGCAAATGAACAGCATGATGGTGGGGGGTGGGTGTGACGGCTTTATTGGTTTGGCTTTCGCTCCAAACATTCCAATTCAGCCTGCTTCCTGAGAATTGCAAATAGAGATTCAAATGCTAATTACGGCTCTAACAGCAAGGTAATGGCTTGATAGCAGCTGTGCAATCAAAAAGCAAGGTCTAAAAAGCAAAATAAAGCAAAAAATTCCAGTAAACGAAACCTCAGCATCTATGGAGAAAAAGCAAAATTAACGTTTTGGGTACATTGACCCTTCTGAAGGGTCCAGCAATTTCTGTTTTTGTCTAAACATTAGAACCTGCAGCACCATGTGCGGAGTCAGTGATCAACTGCACCTCATCTCTGTTGGTAGCTACTGAGCACGTGCATCAATGCTTGTATCAGGACAAGACTGATCTTGAGCCAAAGGATGAAGGCTCTGAAGCTCTATCCCACCCTCTCTCACTCTTTTATGTTCAATGTGCACTTGGATCTGACTTATCTGCGCAAGCATCAGTAGTGCAGCCTCAGTCAACAGATGGGAATCAGAAAGCTTCCCCACATAAAGACAGTACAGAAGAGGCCCCTTGGCCCTTTGAGTCAGCATTGACAAAGCTACTCTAAATCTGCACTAGTGCCATTTTCTAGCACTTGGCCTGTAGCCATGGAAGTTATGACATTTCAAGTGCTCATCCAAGTACTTTTTCAAGGTTTAGAGGTCTCTCGCCTCACTACCCTCCCCTCCCAAGCAGTTCATTCCCGCCACCTTCTGGGAAACTGCTTCTGGAAAGAAGAGATTAAATAATAGTCTAATTTAACAACAGCAGGGGAGTAATCGCAAATGACTGTCTAAATGAAGTGTAAATTATAATGGATAGTCTACATGCTTCTTCTGAGACAATGTTGCCCCTACCTCTCTCCAGAATATTCGGTTTTGCAGTCTAACTCTTTAATATTACATTAATGTCCAGAAAGGTTTCCCATTCAATCTTTTAACATTAAACTCCAACACCCAAATGTGTTGCCAACCATGAGAAAGCAGCCCACCTGCTGACACTACATTTAACACCTTAAAGTTAAAGGTAAAGTCACCATTGTCCTTGAGGACCCTAGGGCTGATCTTCTGTCAGAGACAGAGAGATGACTGATGGTGAGGAGTTCATCTGAGGTGAGCTTGCGAAAGTGGACCTTCATAGTAACTTTGGTCAGTGTGGGAATTGAACTGGCATTGTGCTGCATCTCCAACCAACTGCACAGCCAAAAGAGCTAATTGGTCTCTGCCACTGTGCATAGTGGCAGCATGCGAGCCATTTACAAAATACACTGCAGCAACTTGACACCACTTCTTTGACAGCACCTTTCATGTCCACTACCTCTATCACCTAGAAAAACAAAGTTCGCATAGTTGTTGTTAATGTTTGATCATTTACTATCATTTGTAATGAAATGATAATTAGTCTAATTTAATTTAATTTGTCATGAGGGGGAGATGCCATGACAGGGAAGTGGGGTTTAAAAAACAGCTTCAGCACCTAGTTTCTTGAATGTTAGAGTCCTGGTGTGCTCATGTGCCAACTTGGGATTTGAGTTCCACTATGCTGAAGTGTGCTATTTAGGGACACAGCTGAGAACTTCACCAGAACCACCTCTGGACAGGATTCAGAAGAGATATACCAGGATTTTGTTGGGAATGGAGGGTTTGGATTAAAGGAGAGGCCTGGTAGGAGTGTAGGAAGTTGAGGGGTGACCTTTTATAAAGGTTTATAAAATCATGAGGGGTATAGATAAGGTGAATGACACTTGAAATCTCCCAACCTAGGGAAAAGACAAGGCCACGGGGCATATTTATAAGTGACACAAGAGACAGAGATTTGAAAAGGGGATGGGGGGCATTTTGTTTTGCAGTGATATATGTGTAGAATGAACTGCCAGAGGAAGTGGTGGGTGCAGATATAGTTAAATTTAAAAGACATTTTAGATAAGTACATTAATAAATGTTTGGAGGGATATGGGCCAAGCACAGGCAGGTGGGCTTAAATGAATTTGGGATTATAGTCTGCATGGGCCGAAGGGTCTGTTTCTATGCTGTATGACTGTGATATGGGAAAACCACCTGTATGTTTCTGCCAATCCACATACTTTCCTTCCGGAACTCCTTTTCTCGCAATAGGATGTCTGTATCTATATCTCTGGCTGTAGAATTTTCAGAAAGTAGTTCACGTTGTCTTCCTGAGGGCAAAAAGTTGGGAAACCAGCAACACACATTCCATAAATAAATTTTTAAATGTCGGAATATAGGCTAGTCTGCTATTTTTATAGCACGGCTTGTGATATCTTTTAGCTATATAATTAACAACCCCGTTGTACTTCCGTGTTTGTTTCTTTTTGAAACTGAATTAATCCACAAAGAAATTTGCCATAATGCTTCTGGTTTTGGAGAGAACCAATTGTAACAGTTGCTGCCTCATGTAAATCATGTAGGGTGTTTGATGCTAATAAGCCAACCTGAACTGAATTCTATTGCAGGAAGAGTGCAAATAGTCTAGCTTTTATAATTAAAAAAAAAAGACAAATGGATTTGAAAAAAAGTCAGTAAGAAAAAAGAATTATTTAGGTCAGTTGTACTTGTTTCATTGTGGCTTTCACTGTTCTGTTAAGAAAAGGAATGATTCAACTTTCCTAAAATGATAGGATCTCTTGAGCAATGCAATGTGATTTTTACACTCTGCATTTTTTTAAAATAACAATGTAGTTAGAGCTCCTGATTTGGTGTGTACAAAATTAGTTGTACAGAGGGAAATTTTACTAATTTCCTGTGCTCCTTGTAGTTATTGTTAAATGTGATTTGAATGGCTTTTTAAAGTAATTGAAGCAACATATGTTTAGACATGTTCATTCTTGCGCTGCCTTTGTGTAGAAAATAACTAAACTTTTCATATTTGCGTTTGTTATCTCTTTTGAAATTGCTTAAAAGTTGTAGGGTTTGACTGAGTTTTCCAACTTCAACAAATCATTTTTGTGCTGCATGTTTTGTTTTCAACCAGGAAGCAAATCACTAGAATTCCTATGGTGTGGAAGCAGGCCATTTGGCCCATTGAGTGGACTCCAATCCTCCGAACAATATCCCACCCAGATTCTTACACTCCCCTCCCCCAAAACAAATCCTTGTAACCCTGCATTTCCCATGGCTAATCCACCTACCCTACACATTTTTGGACTGTGGGAGGAAACTGGAACACCTAGAGGAAAAACCCACGCAGATGTGGGGAGAACATGTCAACTCCACACAGTCATTCGAGACTGTAATCAAACCTGGATAGCTGGCGTTGAGGCAGCAGTGCTAACCACTCAGCCACCATTCACAACTCTCTGTAAAGAACCTACCTCTAACATCTCCTTTCTACCATCCTCCTAACACCTCAGTCCTACGCTGGGGAAAAGTCTCCGGCTATCGACTCTCTCTATTCCTCACATTATTTTGTACACCTCTATTAGGTCTCCTCTTCGTCCTTCTCTCCACAGAGAAAAGTCCGAACTTATTCAACCTTTCTTCATAAGGCAAGCCCTCAAGTCCAGGCAGCATCCTGGTAAACCTTCTTTGCACCCTCTCCAAAGTCTTTGTATCTTTCCTATAGTAGGGCGACCAGAACTGGACGCACTATTGCAAGTGTGGCAATAGTGAAGAAGGGCTAATGCCCGAAACGTCGATTCTCCTGTTCCCTAGATGCTGCCTGACCTGCTGCGCTTTTCCAGCAACACATTTCCATCTCACCAGGGATTTGTAGAGCTGCAGCAAAACCTCGCAGCTCTTAAACTCTATCCCCCTGTTGATGAAAGCCAAAACACCATATGCTTTCTTAACAACCCTATCCACTTGGGTGACAACTTTGAGGGATCTGTGCACTTAAACACCATGATCCCAATGTTCCTCCACTGCCAAGAATCCTGTCTTTAATCCTATATTCAGCATTCAGGTTCGACCTTCCAAAATGCATCACATTGCGTTTATCCAGGTTGCACTCCATCTTGCATTTCTCAGCCCAGCTCTGCATCCTGTCTATGTCGCCCTGCAGCCTGCAATAGTCCTTGATACTATCAATGATACCTCCGACCTTTGTGTCATTGGCAAGTTTACTAACCCACCCCTCCACCTCATCCAAGTCATTTATAAAAACTACAAAGAGCAGAGGCCCAAGAACAGAACCCTGCATGACACCACTCCCCACTGATCTCCAGGCAGAATACTTTGCATCTACAATCATTGTCTTCTGTCAGCCAACCAATTCTGAATCCAGACAGCCAGATCTCCCTGTATCCCACATCTCCTGACTTATGAATGAGGCTACTGTGGGGAACCTCATCAAATTCCTTGAAGTCCATATACAGGACAACGTTTTACTGGTTGACAGGTTCCACCTTTGCCCTGTACTGGACAATATTAGAGAGGTTATCTGGGGAAAGGGGCTTTAAGGTACACCCTTGTGTAGAGCTCCAGGGAAAGTGAGAGGGGAGAGAGAGCGAGGGCAGAAGGTCAGTCATTTGGAGATGATGCCTGGACTCTCATCGATGTCCAGGACTGTTCTTGGCATCATTTCAGTAAGCCAAGTTCTCTTTTAATAACTGTAAACAAAAGACACGATCTGTGTTGGAAACTCGTCTTTGATGTAATGTTTCTATCGGGACCTTGAGATCATCATCTTCGGATAATCCGGAATTCGGATACTTGATATTCGGATAATCGAGGTTCCTCTGTACATCACGTCCACTGCTTGACCTTTGTCAACTTGTCGAATCACCTCCTCAAAGAACTGTCATACTTGTGAGCCATGACCTGCCCCTCACAATGCCATGCTGACTGCCTTTATTCACACTGCGCTTTTCCAAATAGTCATAAATCTTATCCCTCCGAATTCTTTCCGAAACCTTGCTGACCACAGACGTAAGACTGACTGACTGGTGTGTAATTACCCCTCTTGAAAAGAGAAACAACATTTGCCTCCCTCCAATCCTCTGGTACAATTCCCTTGGAGAGTGAGGAAGCAAAGATCTTCGCCAGTGGCTTGGCAACCTCCTTTTCTTGCTTCCTGGAGCAACCTAGGATAAATCTGGTCTGGCCCTGGGGACTTAGCAACCTTAATATTTACCAAAATTTCCAGCAAATCAACTTCTTCAATCCTGATCTGTTCAAGCCTATTTCCCAGCTCCTCAAAGTTCTCATTCACAACAATATCCCTTTCTTTAGTGAAAACTGAAGCAAAAAAACTCATTTAGGGCTTCCCCTATCTGCTCAGACACCAGCACATGTTCTCTACACTATCCCTGATCAGCCCTACCTTCTCCCTGATCATTCTCTTGTTCCTCACGTATGAGTAAAATGCCTCTGGGTTCTCCCTAATCCATCCTGCCAAGCCTTTCTCGTGCCCCCTGTTGGCTCTCCTCAATCCATTTCTGAGCTCCTCTCTAGCAAGCCTGTAATCCTTTAAAGCTGTGCTTGACCCTTGTTTCCTCCACCTTGTGTAAGTTGGCTTTTTGCTTTTGCTGAGAAGCTCCTCTGTTCTCGTATCTGAGGCTCCTTGATCTTACTCCTTGCCTGTCTGAGAGGAACAAATTTATGCATCACTCGAAACAACTGCTCCTTAAACAGTCTCCACATGTCTGTTGTGTCCAGACAGATGTCAATAGATATCAAATTTTTCTAATGCACCTTTCCAATTTTGACACGTGATTTTCAAGTTGCAGTTCCACAATATTAATTATGGGGTTGCTATTGCCAAAAATAGCAACATGGTATTTTAATATTTGTGATTTCTGCAAGGAGTGTCCTGTCCAGATGGTTCTGATGCTTATGCATGATAATTATTGCTCTTGTTGCTAAGTCTTATTAAATGATTTCTGATGAAGGGATTATGCTCGAAACATCGACTCTCCTGCTCCTTGGATGCTGCCTGACCGGCTGTGCTTTTCCAGCACCACACTCTTCGACTTGTTAAATCACAACCCATTCAAACTTGCAATACGCAAATATGTCTATGCATTCTGCTCAATTACAAATAAGATAATCAGCTTATCATAGTAGCATTGAAATAACTTGTGTATGGGGGAAGGGATAATGGCGGAAGATAAATTTAAATCTTGAAATTGTGAACTTTTTAATATGTTGAATGGACAGTTTGATCCTTTTAAAATTTGGGACATGGACTATAGTGGTTCAAAAAGGCAGCTCACTACCACCACCACAAAGGCAACTGGGGACGAGCAATAAACGCTGACCCAGCCAGTCTTGCCTATGTTCCATGAATGAACTTCGAAAAGCCATCTAGTCGTGCCAATCTATTCTAAATTTCTTCCATTTGCTTTTAGCACACCTCTTCTCCCACCTCACCCCAAAGCATAATGCAGACTGGTTTAATTGAAGTTACATATGTTGTTATAATGTAACTGCTACCCATTAGCTTTGGTATTTTAATATTTAATTTAAGGTAACTATATATGTAGTGAATATAAACTTCTATCTTTGCATTTCTCCCCATGCACAGAAGTTGCAAAGAATTGCCAGGAACGAGAGAACCTTGGAATGCTGGTCTGGTCACCTAATCAGAATATCTCCGAGTCCAAATGTAAGTTTGCACTTCATTTTATATTTTAGATATTAAATGTTATGTTTATAGTCTTTTCACTTTTAAAACCTTCAAGAGGTCGATTTTCAAATGCTTTTTTTTCTCAAATTGCTTACAGATGGTTTCTGCTGGATCTTCACTTTTACTTTTTAAATGATTTTATTCCTTTTTCTTATTCCATTCCTATGACTTTATTTTTCTCTGCATGAATGATTTGCTGTTTTTTGTCAGTCATAATTGTGGTTAGAATAATAAAAATCTTGTTTTCTGCTGTCCTAAAGAATAATTCAGCTGGTATTCAACCAATAGTAATAGGACGCTAGTGCCCATTATCAGACAGATTCTCAGAGGAAACTGTAAACAACATGTAAAATATGTTAGGTGTGAAGAGTTTTGCTTGTTGTTCAAATCATTGGAAACCCGTCCACCCACTTTGAATAACTATCTTCACAATGAATAGGTGTTTACCTCTTGTTCTGAAAAATGTATATGCAGTCTTTCCCAGTCTAGCTATCCATTTCCATGGTTGTAATGGAACTAATAGTGGCTTTTCTTCTGTTTGACCTGGACTGTTGCACTGTCTGTTATGTCCTTACATAACCTATTTCATCAAAATTTTTGGCTAGACTCTATCAAACTCATTCTTGAGTGTTGATCATGAAGGTGTCATAACCACAGTAATCTGTAGCTTTCAGCAATTGCCACTCTAGGTCTGCACAGCATAACCTCTGACAACTAACAGCTCTTGCTTAACCACCACAGGGGTAACTCAATTACACTCAATCTCGATTCTTTCCACTTCTTGCCTAAGTTCTCTTAGAGAATATGTCTCTGGATGGAGCTTGTGATCCTTTAAGCCCATATGTTGGCCTTAGATTCTTGAATTTGTTTGGTGACTTTACTAAATACCTGAAGTATTTAACTCATTTTGTGTTGTGAATTTTACTTCTTTCAGTTTAACCTGACTGCTACCAATTCAGCTGCTTTCTTGCAAGGCTGGTTTTTAACACTTCACTACGGTGATGGGCAATTTTGCACTTAATTCCAGTCACGTGTAAGGAACAAATACACTCCTTGTTAAAATGGAAACTTTTTCTTCTCGATAATGTCAGAAATCAGGTGAGATTCCTCCAGTTGCTGCTTGCTGAAACTTGTCATGCTAGTTGATACTCCTCTGTCAACTTCCTATTAACTGGTGCTTCATCCAATGCTACTTGAATGGCAGTGCTTACCATGGCTCAATTGGCACAGTGGTAAAAGATCTGGATTCAAGTCTCTCATGCCCCACATGTGGCAGCACGTGTCGAGTTGATTTTAAAATATCTTTTGGTCATTTGACGTTTATAGTCGCAGAATTAGTCTATTTGGCTAACCATGGCTTGTATGTTTCTCAACCCCATTCCTCCTGTCTTCACCCCTAAACCTTATTCCCTTACTGATGACGACCATATCTATATCTGCCTTAAAGGCACTTATTGCCTCGTCCCTCAAGAAATTCTTCCACATCTCACTGAGGCTGTGCCTTGTGGTCCTAGTCTCCTAATAGTGGAAACATCATCTCTGCATCTGTTCTATCCAGGACTCCCAAGTATTCCGTAAGCTTCAATCACCACCACCACCACCAACACTCCCCTCCACCCCCACCCCGCCATCCTCTGTGTTCCATTAAGTACAGACCCAGAGTTCTCAACTGTTCCTCATATGATTATCCTTCATCCCTGAGATCATTCTGGTAAACCTCTGGGCATCTCCCAAGGCCAGCACATCTTTCCTTAGAGAGAGGGCTCAAAACTCTCAATATTCCAAATGTGATCTGACCAAAACCTGATTCTCTGTTTGCGTCGTCTTAAAATAAATCTTCACATTACATTTGCCTTCCTAACTGATGAGTGAACCTACTTGTTGCTCTTAAGCGAATCCTGAGCGAGGACTTTCAAGTCCCCTTTGAACTTCAGATTTCTGAAACCTTCTCTTTAGAAAATAGTCTGTGCATCTATTCTTCCTACCAAAGTGAATCACCTCCCTTTCCCACATTGTATTCCATCTGTCACTACTTTGTTCACTCTGCTAGCCTGCCCAATTCCTTCTGCACTCTTCCTGCTTATGCAGCACTACCTGTTCCACTTATCCTTGTATATCATCAGCAAATTTAGCAACAGTGCCCTCCATCCCTTTGTCCAGATTGTTAATATGACATGAATAGATGTGGTCCCAACATTGACCCCTGTGGAACTCTACTAGTCAAAGACTGCCATCCTGAAAAAGACCCCTTTTTCCCTATTGTCTGCCTTCTGCCAGTCAGCCAGTTGTCTATCAGGGCCAGTACTTTGCCTCTCACACCATGAGCTCTTAACATTTGGGAGCCTCTTCTGCAGCATCTTGTCAAAGGCTTTCTGGAAATCTAACTGGATTGCACCCACTTGCTCTCCTTTGTCTAACTTGCTTGTTGCCATTTCAGTAAATTCTAACAAATTTGTCAGGCATAATCTTCCCTTGATGAAGCTGTGCTGACTCAACGCTATTTTATCATGCACTTCCAAGTACTCTGTAATCTCGTCCCCAATAATGGACTCCAATCTTACCAAGACCAGGCCTATAGCTTTCTGCGTTCTTCCCTTCTTAAGCAGAGGCGTTACATTAGCCATTTTCCAAGTCTGTGGAACCCTCCCAGACTCCAGTGATTCCAGTAGGATCACCACCAATGCTCCTAAAATCTCCTCACCTACCTTCTTCAGAACTCTGGGGTGTAGTCCATCTGGTCTGGGTTACTAATCTATCTTCAAGTCCTTTCAGCTTTCCTAGTATCTTTTTTTAGTAATGCCCACTGCACTCACCTCTGTCCCCTGACTTCCTTGAAGTTCTGGTGTACGGTTGATGTCTTCCATTGTGAAAACTGTTCTCCATTACTACTACAGGCTCACTTTCCAGTGGTCCAATGTCCACTCTTGTTGCTCTCTCACTTTTTAGATATCTTAAAAAATACTCTTATCTGCTTTCATATTACTAGCTTTTCAATTTGGGCCATCATCGACCTGCTGTTGTTTGAGAACTATATGCACTGATTGCCCATTCCTCCAGCCAGCATTTTGTCTATTGTATTCTTTAGTCTTGTCTTGACAAGGTGACCCTACTTCTTATACCTGTTCCACTGAATGCAGAATTGTCCATTTCTGAAGGCTATATTGGCGAAGTATTTGCAACTTTGTATTGCTACTATCTGTGGGGCCTTTGGCTTACTCAGCTGCAACTTACTTACTTCAGAAGATTAGTTATTAACTGTGTCTGATGAGTCACGTTCTTCTGTGTTCATGGATGGTGCTGATTTGCAAGCTATGTCAAAGTTAACTTTGGCGATGTCAGTATCTACTTTGAATGCATTGACTGTTTTAAGCCATGCACAAGTCAGTCTTGTAGTGCTGTCTTAAAATTTCCAAATTATGTTGAATATATAGGTTTTGCAAAGCCACAATAAACTCTCTAAAGCCCTCAATGTTAGTCGATTCTTGTTTTGAAACACTCAGCAATCCCCAGCGGTTTGGGACTGTGATGTATTCACATTTATACAAAATGTCTGACCATTGCAAATCTTTGTCTCAGCTGGGACAAGCTGTTGCTATCCCCTCCGTGGGAAAAAAAAGAGCCTGATTAGAAGTTAGCTTATTCGGATCTTTGCAGTTATTACTAACATTCAAAAACAGTAGTGAATGAATTGTATGCATCACTGACCATCACTCTTGTCATGAATTGCAGTACTGATTTCCCCCCCTTCTAATGTGACTTTAGAGTTTGGCATCAACTACTGGGGATATGTGCAGATCAATAATTATAAACTAATCAAACAGCTTGATCAGCCAATCAGTTTAAAGAATTATTACAGCAAACCAGGAAATAAAATGCAAAAGTTGTAGTTATTTTATAAAGTGCTTAATTATGATTGAGACAGACATTTGGATTAAGGTAGAAGCTGTTGTCATAAACTTAAATATTTTTCATTGTCTAATTTTCTTTTAGAGAATACATTTTGTAATTTATAGTGTAGTGACTGAAAAAACTACTGTGAATTTCCTCTTGTCGCTGTGCATCTTTGCAGCTTGTGCATAGCTGCTGTGGTGCCATCCCAACACTAGGTCTGTGACCTGTCTACTTGGAAGTAGACTTGTGTCAAGGACCCCAGCTGAAAGAGGTCTGGTGGTGTTGGATCAGAACCTCTATCAGATGTAGTGGGGACAAGTGTTGCCATGTTCCCAATCACTGTGGGCCTGTTAGAGCCCCGTATCCTGAAGTACACCCTAGTCCTGGGTACTGGAGTCAGGCCTTCTGTCTCGGTGGGAGGAATCCAATTATACTTTTAAATTCTTGGGTTTCAGTATCTAAATCGCTGTTAACTATTGTCAAAATTGTTCAAATGAAAAGATGGAGGAACCGTAATTCATTCTTTTTGTGATCTCTGCATTTGACTGTCAATTCATTCCTGGATGTGTTATCGGCTGGGGGTCTGACAGCAGCGAGGGTTGAGGGGATGGACTGTGAGTGAAGTGTTGAAAGGAGATATTGGTCCTCATTACCAAATTACAGACTAGTATGTTGAGCATTAAAAGGGTTGGAAAGGCAGTGTAATGTTGTGAGAAGCTTGGTACCCCTCCCACCTAGATTTCTGGCCCCTCCATTTCTGGTCTCTGGCTTCATCAGCATAACTGCCCTGTTGAAATGTCCCTTATTTTATTATACAGATGCCACATTAGTTGCCATCTCAAATTTAGGGAAACTTGTCATTAGATAGCCAATTCCTAATTTGACTGTCCCTGTCAGTGACACACGATACTGCTTGCATCTTAACACACACCCTTTTTCTGAAACTTAATTTTAAAATATAAGTTTTCTATCCCCATTTCCAAGTACAGTTTTGTCCACTAATGAAAATGAAACGTCTTTCAGATATGAGATATTGCCTTGTGCTCCATTTATAAATGGTATATACATAAGAAGAACCTTGTGCCAATCATCTTGGCTTTTGATATCAAAAGCGTTTGATCACTTTGTGAGAAACCTTAGGGTTAGCAGTTCGTCATGTCTTATGGGTAATCAAATGTCACTGCAAAGTGGATGGGAAATATTTCTTCGATGGTTTGTTGGATAAAAGTTTTTGCCACAGGATGTAATTGATGCAATAACCATAACGTCTTTTATAGGAAAAATAGACACTTACTTGAAATAGAAAATATTATTGGAGTATGCTGCACAAGTTTTACTCTGGTTAACTTTGGGATACTATTGGATTCCAGTTTGTGATCTTGTAACCTTACTATAGTGAGTGTGCTCAAAAATGACAAGTAATGTGTAAATGGAACAGGTAAATTTGAACTACGTTAGCTTGACATTTCTTGTAATTAAATTGTTGATGAATATGAGGACATCAGCTAATTGTTGGCAGATTTGAAATAAGTACATGTGAAACAGGGAGGAGAGAGAATCTCCTGAACAGTTCTTGACACTTATTTTCTTCGTTGGATGGCTGCATGACATGCACTGAAATCCATCACTCTGTTTAGTTTAGACATATAACAATTGAGGCAATTTCCCTTCCCATGTGGTTAAAGATGCCCTCCAACGCATCTCGTCCACATCCTGCACCTCCGCCCTCAGACCCCACCAACCGTAACCAGGACCGAACCCCCCCTGGTGCTCACCTTCCACCCTACCAAGCTTCGCATAAACCAAATCATCCGCTGACATTTCCGCCACCTCCAAACGGACC
>NC_057719.1:38153875-38177061 GCF_004010195.1 Chiloscyllium plagiosum
CCACTGCAACTCCCAGGTCATTTCCTCTGCCCTGAAGCTTTTCAACCATGTCCTGAAACAGACTCGCTACCACAGCCACATTTGCTTCCTCATTACCTGCCTCCGTTACCAAATAATCCTCCACGGACTCCGGGCCACCTTTAAACCAGCAGAGTTCGGATCCGAACAGGTCACTCCACCCTCCTGTCTGACCTATCCCCCCACGCCCGCCCCCACCCACCTATTGTACTCAATGCTACTTTCTCCCCACCCCCACCCTCCTCTCATTTATCTCTCCAGGCACTGTACCTGTATTCCTGATGAAGGGCTTTTGCCCGAAACGTCGATTTTACAGCTGCTCGGATGCTGCCTGAACTGCTGTGCTTTTCCAGCACCAATAATCCAGAATATAACAATTGAGATACACTGCAGTAGCTCACAAAGACTTACTTGACACATTACAAATCTCTGTCCTCTATCCGCCAGAAAGACAGGGCCAGGAGAATGCAAGTACCCTGTAGGTTGCACGCCATCATACTTTTGAATTATATATTGCTGCTGTTCCTTTACTGTTGCCAGGCTGAAAATGCAAGAACTCTGTTCCTGCACGACATAAAACTGTAGCAGTTCAAGAAGGAAATTTTAGATGTTCAATGTCATTGGCAGAGTCGACATTTAAAGTCATCCTAAGAATGAATAAAAACAAACTTTTTTGTGTACAAGTTTGTAAAGCTAACATTTAGAAAGCCAAAGGGATGGTATAGTGTACCACTGGTTAAAAGGAAAGAGTTTGCGGAACAACCTCTCTTTTATGGTATTACCATCCTGTTCTTTACTAGGTTTTTAATAGAATTTTAAATTGAAAATTCATTCTTTGAGATTAATGAAGTTCGTATCTCAGATTTAAAGCTTTAATGCTAATTCTTACTCCTCAGCAGGGCTCATTGGTTAGCACTGCTGCCTCAAAGGGACCTGGGTTTGAGTCCATCCTTGGGTGACTGTCTGTGTGGAGTTTGCACATTCTCTGCATTCCTAAGTAGGTTTCCTCCGGGTGCTCCTGTTTCCTCCCATAATCCAAAAATGTGCAGGTTAGGTGGATTGAACATGGTAAATTTCCCAGTGTCCAGGGATGTGCACACTAGGTGGACTAGCCATAGTAAATGCAAGGTTAGCGCGATGGGGTGGGTCTGGGTGGAATGCTCTTTTGGAGATTCAATGTGGAGTCAATCAGCTGATTTGGGGAAAAAAAAGGGCGGCACGGTGGCTCAGTGGTTAGCACTGCTGCCTCACAGCACCAGGATCCCAGGTTCGATTCCAGCCTCGGGTGACTGTGTGGAGTTTGCACATTCTCCCCGTGTCTGTGGGGGTTTCCTCCGGTGTCCTCCCACAGTCCAAAGATGTGCAGGTCAGGTGAATTGGCCGTGCTAAATTGCCCACAGTGTTAGGTGCATTAGTCAGAGGGAAATGGGTCTGGGTGGGTTACTCTTTGGAGGATCGGTGTGGACTGGTTGGGCCGAAGGGCCTGTTTCCCCACTGTAGGGAATCTAAATCTAAATTTTTAAAAAATCATGAAGATATCAAATTGGAACTTAAGTTGCAGTGCTTGATTTGGGACATTTCTGGTTGAAACACCTGTCACAAGATTATATCCTACTTTGTGCAGCATCTCAGCAAATGCAATCAGTTGACAGTCATTTGATAAAGCTTTAGCTTATGAGAAATATTGCAAAGGTAAGTTACTATTTAATTATGTATGATTTCATTTTTGAAGGTTATTTGAAATAGTAACAATTTGAGGTCAGTTTCACAGTTTATAATATTTTGAATCCATTTATCTGATTGTTTCATGGTAAAACAGCAAATAGCCTTGCTTACTGAACCAATAATGTAGATGTGTTGCTAAAATAGAATTGTCAGGATACACCTTTAGCAATTCAATTGTAAATCCTCGGACCAATTCAAATTTCAATATTAGGCTGCCATTTAATAATATTTGATTTAATTGATTAACTTTTTAATGTTGGTGGCTGTTTTCTTTAAAATCCTTCCTAAAGGAAGAGGTAGCAAAGTTTTAGTGTCAGCGCTAATAATTGAGGCTTGGCCTAATGCTCTGGTGGTATAAGCTGAAATATCACAAATACTATACCTGGAATTAAAACTGGTCAAATGGTGACCATGAAACCATCATTGTTGTAAAAACTCGCCTGGATCACCTGTGCTCTTTTGGGTAGAAAACCTAGTATCCTGATCTGCTTTGACTTGCATATGACCCCAGGCCCATAACATAGTTGACTTTTGGCTTCCATCTGAAATGACCTAGCAAAGTACTGTTGTATGTGACCTCCTGGAAAGTTTTTAAAACAAAAAAAAACAGACGGACCACCTGGAATCAACTGAGACATTGAAATCCAGTACTGTGAACCCTGCAAAGTAAATCCTGCTTACTCTTGTCTGAAGACAAGTGCCACAATTGGGAATGCTATCTCTCAAACCAGTTAAGCAACACTGTGGAAAATGTCATGCTCTCAAATTCCTATCTTGCAAACAATGCCCTAGACAATGCCATCACCTTTCTCTGGCCTGTGCTGTCCCACCAGCAGGACTACAGTGTGCAGTGTCCAGAGTGGCAGATCAGTATGTACACTTGGGAGGACTTTGATCTGGGAATCTTCAACATTAACTCTGGAGTCCAGGAATTTTCATAGTTTCCTTGCTCACATCTGACTTGATACCACCTGTTGATTATTATCTACCACATCAAATGAATCAGTACAACTTCATCTTGAACACCAATTGAAAGAAGTACTGAGCAACAAGAGCATAGAACGTACTCTGGTGCCATCTTTACCTAGCAAGAATTACTGAAATGCATGAGAGCTTGGCATGCCCTTCGTCAAACTATTGCAGTGTAGTTGCAACACTGGCATCTATCTGACAAGGTAGAATATTGTCCAGCGATGTCCTGCATAAGAAATCATACCTGGCCAATTTCTGTTCCGTCTGTCTACTTTCAATCATCAGTGAAGTGATAGAAGGTGCTATTAACAGTGCAATTAAGCAGCATTTGCTTAGCAATAATCTGTCAGTTGATGCCTAGTCTAGGTTCCACCAGGGCCACTCAGCTCCTGACTTCACGTATGAACCAAGGTTGTAATAGACAAGAGAGCCAAGTTCCAGAGATGAGGTGTGAGTCGACTACCGTTGGGGTAATTGCCAAACTTGAGAGAGCCCGAGATGCCTTCGCAAAACTGGAATCAATGGTCATTATTCAATGACATTTTCATCACTGAATCCCCCATCCTCAATATACTGAGGATTATCATTGACCATAAACTGAATTGAACTAGCCGTATGAACTAGCCCATTCCTGAAGAAGGGCTTATGCCTGAAATGTCGATTCTCCTGCTCCTTGGATGCTGCCTGACCTGCTGCGCTTTTCCAGTAGCACATTTTTCAGCTCTTAGCCATATGAATGCTGTGGTCTCAAATGTAAACATTTTAATATAATTCTTATGGTACAGACATGATCGTCCAAAAGACCTATTCTGTAATGCATGATTGTAGCGCAGATCAGGCTAGCAATGCTGCAGTGAGTAACTCAAATCTTACACACACGCGCCACATACGTAGCACAGATCAAAAGTATGATGGAGCACTCTCCACTTGCCTGAATGTGTAGTTCCAACAACACTTGAAACTTGATATTATCCACTCGGATGCTGTCTGAACTGCTGTGCCCTTCCAGCACCACTAATCCAGAATCTGGTGTCCAGCATCTGCAGTCATTGTTTTTACCCATTATCCACAACAAAGCAACTGATTTGAATGGCACCCTATCCAATATCTTTAACATTCATTTCTTTCACCACTGACACAGTAGCGCCAATATGGAGCATCTGCATGTTACATTATAGCAACATACCAGAATTTCTTTTGACAGAAACTTTCAAACCTGAAAACCGTAACACCCTTCATTCCACACGTCATTCTGACTTGGAATTGTTTGCTGTCCTTTTGCTGTCTCTGGGTCAATATCCTGGAGTTCAAAGACTGCAGCTGTTCAATGAAGCAGTTTGCCACCATCACCTCCATGGGAATTGAAGGCAATAAATGCTTGCCTAGCCAGGGCTGTCCATATTCCCTGAATGATTTAAAACCACTCTATCTTTCCACTTTGTCCAAGCTTTTGAAGATCTGGTACGATATCTCCCCATAAAGCTGGTGTCATATTTTATTGTACAGTACTGCACAACACTATGAAAAAGTCATGCTGTCAGATTCCTATCTTGCAGACAATGCCAGGATGTTTCATTGTATTGAAGGTGTTATTACTGCTTTCAGATACCTTGATGCTTGTCAAAGGGTAAGCTTGCTTGATTCTGTTTGTTGTTTTCATGTTCTTGCTTCACTCTTCTTTCTATCTTTAGCTTTCTGTTCTTTCTTTCTCACTTCTCATACAGCACGGAAACAGACCATCAGGCCAACTCGTCTATGCTGACCAGGTACTCTACATGAATCTAGACCTATTTGACAGCGTTTGGCCCATATCCCTCCCTATTCTTATACCCATCCACTTGCTGCTTAAATGTTGTAATTGTAACAGCCTCAAAACCACGTATGGTAGTCATTACATATACACCATCTTCTCTGAAATAGTTGTCATTTTAGGTCCCTTTTAAATCTTTCCCCTCTCACCTTAGCCTATGCCCTCTATTTCCGGAATCCTCTACCCTGGGGATAAAACCTTGACTACTAACCCTATTGATGCCCCTCATGGCCTTATAAGCTATGCGTTTACCACTCAGTCTTTGATGCTTCAGGGAAAATAGCCCCAGCATATTCAGCTGCTTCCTATAGCTCAAACCTTTCACCCTTTTATAAAAGGCAATATCCTTGTAAATCTTTTCTAAACCCTTTCAAGTTTCACAGCATCCTTCCTCTAACAGAGGCCAGAATTGAATGCAGTACTCCAAAATTGGCCTAATGAATATCCTGTACAGCTGCAAGATAACATCCCAATCCTATATTCAGTGCATTAACTAATAAAGGCAAGAATACCAAATGCTGCCTTCACTATCCCGTCTGGGAGAAAGTGAGGACTGCAGATGCTGGAGATCAGAGCTGAAAATGTGTTGCTGGAAAAATGCAGCAGGTTCACTATCCCATCTACCTATGACTGTGCTTTCAAGGAACTATGAAAGTGTACTTTAGGTCTCTTCTGTTCGGCAACACTCCCAAGACGTTGCCATTAAGTGTATAAGTGTTGCTGTGATTTGTCTTACCAAAATTAAGCACCTCACATTTATCTAAATTAAATTTGCCACTTGCCCATCTGATCAAAGTCCTGTTGTCCTCTGAGCAATCTTCACTGTCCATTACATCTCCAATTTTGGTGTCATCTGCAAACTTACTCACCATACCTCCTATATTCACATCCAAATCATTTATATAAGTGATAAAAAGCAATTGATCCTTGTGGCACACTGCTGGTCACAGGCCCCTAGTCTGACAAGCAGCCCTTTTGGCCATTTCTCAAGTAACTTTTATAATAAATTTCCTCAGGAGCTTCTCAAGAACATTATAAAACACAAAAAGACAACCATATTAGATGATTAGGAGATGCTGGTGTTGGATTGGGCTGTACAAAGTTAAAAATCACACAACACCAAGTAATAGTCCAACAGGTTTATTTGGAAGCACTAGCTTTTGGAGTGCTGCTCTTTCAGGTGTTTTGGGCGGCGCGGTGGTACAGTGGTTAGCACTGCTGCCTCACAGCACCAGAGACCTGGGTTCAATTCCCGACTCAGGCGACTGACTGTGTGGAGTTTGCACATTCTCCCCGTGTCTGCGTGGGTTTCCTCCGGGTGCTCCGGTTTCCTCCCACAGTCCAAAGATGTGCAGGTCAGGTGAATTGGCCATGCTAAATTGCCTGTAGTGTTAGGTAGGGGGGTAAATGTAGGGGAATGGGTGGGTTGCGCTTCGGCGGGTCGGTGTGGACTTGGGCCGAAGGGCCTGTTTCCACACTGTAAGTAATCTAATCTAAAAGATTGTAAGACTCAGAATTTGTAGCAAAAGTTTACAGTGTGATGTAACTGAAATTATATATTGAAAAAGACCTGGATTGTTTAAGTCTCTCATCTTTTAGAATAATCATGTTGATTTCAGTTCTCATTTGTAAATTGCAAAACCTTTTTTTTTTAAACAATAGTTACATTCTCAAGTGAATTTTAACAATTGGTGTCATGTTGGCCCAGATAATGTATTGAAGCCCCTTACCTATCCTCTAACTGTGCATTTGCCATGGTTAATCCACCTAGCCTGCATGTACCTGGGTACTATGGACAATTTAGCATTGCCAATCCATGTACCTGCATATTTTTGGGGTGTGGGAGGAAACCAGAACACCTGATGGAAACCCACGCAGACACAGGGCAAACATACAAACTCTGCATTGAGTGGTGCGTAAATGTGGATTCAAAGCTTTGTTTCTGGTGCTGTGAGGTAATAGTGCTAACCACTGTGCTGCCCTTACAGTCTGAAAAATACATACATAAACGTAATGCTCAGGAATTTTGTACATGACAACGCATGTGGGATGTTTAAGGCTGTAACATAGTTCATGAGCATTAATAGTGTTTCTGGTGCGATTATGCAATATGTAAGTTAGCTGTACCAACCCTAGTCAAATCTACTAATTTGACATAGACTGGATACTGTAGCAAATTATCATCTCTGTAGATTAATGCTACAGCAGGTCATGCTCTTAGTAGAAAAGAAAGCTGTTGCTCTTGAGGTAGCAGCAACCATTTAATCTGTAGAATGTGGTTACAGCACAAAAGGAGGTCATTCTGCTTTTCTAACTAATCTCCTTTTGACCTTTTTCTTGAAGGAAATTTGCCACAGCCTCTAATCTCTGAAGCAATTGAAACTCCTCACTCATGGAACCATTCTTGTGCATGTTTTCTGCATGCCCTGACATTTTCATGTCCTTCATAAAGGATACCACAAACATTTGGATAAATACTCCATTTGAGGCTAAAGCATAGTTTATACAAATTTATCAGAGGTTCCTTGCTTTTGTATCCCATACCCTTACTTTATAGAAACTGGAACTCGTGCTAGTTGACTGTTCTCAATCTGCCCAGCCAACCTTTTGTTAATTTCTGCACAGATACTGAAGGTGTCTGTACTCTGCATCCTTTTCAGAATTGTACTGTTAATTTTAAGTTGCCTTCTTTGTTCTTCCAATCAAAATGAATCACTTCACACTACTTTACTTTGCTTTAGGTTTCAGCTGTCAACTTGTAAGCCCTTGACCCACCAGCCTGCCTACATCCTGTTGAAGCCTACCATTATTCTCCTCACATTTCATAGTGTTTCCATGTTTTTTAAAAAATTAATTCACTGGATGAGGGCATCCCTGGCCAAACCAGTATTTATTGTTCATCCCTGATTGCCTGAGGGCAATAAAGAGTCAACCACATTGCTGTGGGTCTGGAGTTACACGTAGGCCAGATCAGGTAAGTATAGCAGTTTCCTTCCCAAAATGACATTAGTGAACCAGATGGGTTTTGAGAATTTATAGTAGTCATTAGACTCTTAATCCAGATTTTTGAAAAATTGAATTCCAATTCTGCCATTGCATTGGCAGGATTCAAACCTGGATCATAGAGTCCCACAGTGTGGAAACTGGCCATTTGGCCCAAATTGGTCCATGCCAACCACATTAACAGCCCAATGAAAATACCACTGGCCTACACCTTTACATACTGCAAGATTATCGCCTCCCTTTCAATTTGTCATTCACCACTCGAAAGTGTGCTCTGTGCATGCCAGTCTAGACCATTAATAATATTGAGCAAAATAGAGGTTCTAGCACTGACCCTGGTGAGCCCCTCACCGCTACTCTTTCCTGTCACTCAGCTGCTATCCCTTTATTCCAACTTTGTTGAAAAGTCTGATATTTGGAATGTCTATTGGAACTTCTTTGCATTACAGCAGCCAGGTTACCTACATCAAGCCTCTCATTTCACCACAAAACACAGTTAGTTAAACACGATTTGCCTTAAACACACCTGTTTCTGTAAGTGAAATTAATTTTGTCCTAAATTATCACTTCTGAAAGCTGCCCCATCAGTTGGTTTAACATTCACTTTCCACCTTGAATTTATCTTCTGACTAATGAATAATTCGTCTACCAATAAGCCAGTTCAAAAATATTTTTAAAATATTTGTTTCCTTTCACTAAATAACGTTTTGCTGATTCCAGTTGTTTTGTAATCTCTTGTTTATCAAAGTTGGTTTTTGTTTTGCAGTCCTATTCAGTAATATTGTTTAAGTGAATGCCATTATTTCAGCTCAGCAACAATGCCCTAGATATTATAATTGCACACATTAACAAGCAGACATATTGTCGAATTATTGAGTATAGTTAATTCATTTCCAATGGTCTGGTTTTGATAAGCTCGTGTTTGAAATAAGAGGGATGAACAGTGAGGAGGAGGGATAGTTCATTTTAATTCAGCAGAGGTGCACTTTATTGCGTCTTTTTGAAGGTGACTGATTAGTGTTGCATTTATGACAGTAATTTAGAATAATAATAAACATATCCTATGTTCTTGTACCCCCTGTAGTGCTATTGTATTTACTTGTCACTGTTAAACGTTTTCTAGAGCCACTTCCACTTTACCAGTGTTTATTTTCAACTGGGAATTTGAGAATTCACATTTCAAGTCAAAATTTAATCGGATGTGGTAAACCAACCCAAATCAGAACTGATCGACATGCAGCAACATTTAACTCCTCTGCATCTCCAGGATTGAATGTACAGTGAAATATCAAAAAAGTTGCATGCTTTCTTGTGCTTTATGTAAAAGTGCTGAAATAATGTTATTGCTGGTATTGAAATGCCTTTTATCTGAAACAATAAGTCTTGTGTTACTTAAGATCTGTTCATGGAAGACTTGAAAAACAACTGCCATACAACTGCCATACTTTGGGGGGAGAACAATATCTGCAGTTTATTCCCGTGCACGGAATTTCAATTTAGAGTCAGCTTGGTTGCATTTAGAGATTGCACAGCACAATTTTGAAATTGGGATCTCTAACAAATGATGGTAACTCGTGCAAAGCTTATATGGACTATGTCACCACCTGTGACATTGCAAGTAAAAGCAGTCTTGTTTATTATTTCACATCAAACTTCTAGTTTTTTTGTATCTTAAGTTTGGCTTGGGTGCATCTCAATTCTTTCTATCTTCTGACTTCAATTGTTTTAATATCAGTCAATGCTTTTAGTTAGTTACCCAGATATTTCCTCAAAAGTAGAATGGTGTCATATACGACCTTGCTTTTAGCTTTAAACTACTAAGCAAATTCATTCAAAAACAATGCACTTGTGTTGAAAGGTAGCTTTTGTGTGTGTGAATACATTTCCAACCTAATGGAACACTGCTAAACAATTCTCCTCTATCTCTGCTTAACGTTTCAAGGTCACTGAAAATCCTTCCGGTTAGTTAAGGCTTGTTTGTAGAGAATTGCCATAACTTTCATCTAATCATCTTCATCTGCTCCATCAATGATCTTCACTTCATTATAAAGTTACAAATAGCAATTATGCTGTCATCCGCAAGCAATGTTCACCCCCATTTCTGACTTTTCAGACACAAAATCAGTCCATGTCTGAATGACCATGACCTGGAAATTATTAAGGCTCATGTTGACCAGTGGCAAATAATGTCACAAGTGGGGCAATGAACAGTAACCATTTCCAACAGGAGAGAATGTAACCACCACCTCTTGAGTATTCCGTAGTATTCACACTCTGAATTCCCCACTGTCAACATTCTGGAGTTATTATTGACCAAAACCTCAACTGGACTAGCCTTATAAGTACTGAGGCTGTGACAGCAGGCCAGATGCTAGGAATCCTGCAGTAAATAACTCACTCCTAACTCCCTAAAGTCTGTTTACCATCTATAAGGCACAAGTCTGAGTGTGAATGAATACCTATCATTTGCTTGGATGTGCGCAGCTTCAGCAATACTTGAGAAACTTGACACCACCTAGGTCAAGCCACTTGATTAGCACTAAATCTTTAAACATAGTTCCCTCTTCCATTGACACTCAGCAGCAGTGTTTATCTATATGCGATGAACTGTAACAGGTCAGTGTTTCCTTAGCACTTCCAAATCCTTGGCCACAACATTTAGACAGCCAAGTGCTTTTATATTTTGCAGCTGAAACATTGCCACTTGCTACGTTTTCATGATTGAACTCTTCTGCAGTATAGGAAATCCAAGTTGATTTTAAAGCCATGAGTTAGCATTGGCAGTTACTTTTATGCAAGAAGTTAAACAGAAAAAAACAGTGATGCAAAGCTGCATGTTCCAGAACAATTACCTAATGTTTGAACAATGACATCTTCCTTGATGCATGCTTTCATTCCCTGCCCTTCCTGTCTCTGCATTCCCCTACCCAACAATTATCATTAAATTCCTGTTACTATCATGCCTTGCTGAGGTACTGCACTGGAAGTCAAGCCCTACTATTCCTAGTTGTTGCGTAAGTTTAAAATCTTCCTTAAATGTACACAGACTTCATCAATTTATCTGCCTTTTAGATCTAAATTCACAGCACGACCAGTTTACTGTACTGAACAAACATTACCTGTAGCTAAAGTCTATTTATTGGTAACAATAAGCAATTATGAACAGTCAGCATATAACTTGACTAGTTAAAACTCCTAACCCCTTTAATCTTGCCTTAATTCAATGCATACAGCACAAAAAAAGTGTTATAGGCAGAGAGAAGATTGGACAAACAATTGTGCTTACGGGATCAACTGAGATTCTTGTGCTGATCAGAAATCTACTGTCTGTCTTGCCTGGATGCTTCCACTGGTTTGTACGAGACATGGTATAGCAGATTCACATTTATGAAAGATCTGACCTATTAATTAAAAGTCACAACTAACAACAACTGCTGAAGAAAAATAGTGGTTTTCTTTTGGCTTATTGGCTATTATTGCAGAAAACAGATCTCCTGATTTGCTCAGAAATTGCTGGTTTCCCACCCAACTAAGAAGCAATCGCAGTTGTTAGTAGGCAGAAGGCCTCTGTCATGATTAGTCAATAGATCAATCAGCTACTTATTGTTGACTGTACATCCAGTTGTGCACACCTTTTGACTTCCGTTCTCTGAAATATTACTGCTTGAAGCAGCTGTTGTATAAATGGTTGTGTAAGTGGTGCTTAACGGTGTCTGGTTACTTGCTTTCAAAAACATTCGGTAATCCTTCAGCAATCCTTGGTTCTTAAAGCAGTTCTTTTCTCATTTCAGTCTATAATCAAAATGATTTTTAAAAAAAAACTCCTTTATTGGTTCATTCTTGTTCAACTTCTTTCCATATACTTGAGTTGCATTCTTCCCATTTAACGCCCCCCCCCACCAACCCCGCCTCAGATTTGCATAATGTTGTGGTTTTGTCTTTGGGTCAGGTATTTCATAACTGTATAGTGTATGTATAAATTGCCAGCTATATTTGTTGCAGTGTTTATTCTGTCAGTCATGACAGACCCTAGCCCTATTGCACAGTTAAATTTCTAACAGTGTTACTATGTCACCACTAGAGGGTGCATAGTGACTTCCTAAAAAAAACATTTGAAATATTTGTTCGCAATTTAATCAATAAAAGCTCCATTAATATTTTAAATTATTTGAAATTAGAAGCCTCTTTCCTAGGAGATAGAACATCACAATAGTTATTTATTTTGTGTAGTACAATTGAATTGAATTGAATTTAATTTATTGTCATGTGTACCTGAGGCACAGTGAGAAGTTTTGTCTTCCGAGTAATATAGGCAGATCATAGAGTTAAGTAGCATAGATAAGTAAGTAGGTAAACAGCGACAAAAACAAAAACACAGGTACAGGTGAATGTTAAGAGTTTGTGAGCCCATTCCATATTCTAACAGTAGGGTAGAAACTGTTTCGAAATCAGCTGATGCATGTGTTCAGGCTTCTGTACCTACTCCCCGATGGTAAAGGTTGTAGAAAAACATTGCCAGGGTGGCATCTTTGAGAATGCTGGCAGCTTTCGTTGACAGCGGGCCTGATAGATGGATTCTGTAGGTGGGAGGTTGTGTTAATGAGGATGAAATATTGTCCCCAGTCTTCACTGATTGTGGTCTGTGGGTCAGGAAACTGAGGATCCAGTTGCAGAGAGTGGAGCTTAATCAGAGATCACTAAGTTTAGTAATCAGTCTCGAGTGGATGATAGTGTTGCAGGCTGAACTGTCGTCAATGAGTAGGATTCTTGATTAGCTGTTCTTGGTGTCAAGATGTTCTAGGGAGGGGTGAAGGGCAAGTGATTATGGCATCTGACATGGATCTTTTGGTCCAATAGGCAAATTGGAGTGGGTCAAGTGTAGTAAGGAGGCTGGCGTTGATTAATGCCATGGACTAGCCTTTCAAAGCACTTCATGACCACAGAAGTTATGGCCACTAGGTGTTAGTCATTGAGACATGCTTCCTTAGGCGCAGGGATAATGTTGGCCCTCTTGAAACAGGAGGGACAGTGGCCTGCTGCAGGGAGAGGTTGAAGATGTCCAAGAAGACCTCTGCCAGTTGATCTGCGCATGCTCTGAGTGCACGGCCTGGTACTCCATCTGGTCCCATCGCTTTCCTTGAAGTCATATGAAAAAACTGATCTGACCTCTGTAGTGACTGTTGGGATAGGTTCGTCAGGACTTGTCAGAATAGGTGTTACCTCTCTGCTGAAATTCTGCTCAAAGCGAGCATAGAAGGTGTTGAGACAATCTGGGAGGGATGTGCCATTGTCTGCTATCTTGCACTCTCTTTTTGGAACCTATGATGTCATTTAGTCCTTGCCAAAGTCACTGGGTGTCTGTCTGGGTCTCTAGTTTGGATCAGTATTGGTCCTTGGCTGCAATGGCTCTGTGAAGGTCATACTTGGATTCCTTATAATTGAGTGGGTCTGCTGATCTGAAGGCTTCACGTCTGGTTTTTAGCAGGTTCTGTATGTCATGATTCATCCAGGGTTTCCTGTTGGCAAACACCCGGATTGATTGCCTCATGCACACTCCACACTCTTGCTGATAAGTTCAAGTATAGTCAATAAAGTCAAGCAAGTCAATGCAAGCTTAGCAGTGGCAACAATCTTAAGATTAGCATACCTATTTCTGTATAACTGTGTGCACAGTATGAACATATTGCTCTTATTCCTAGCCCTAATGATAAAATAATGGGCGCATATTATGTGTTATTATTTGGTGCACTGCACTGTGCATTTTTCTCCTCTAAGCTTTTCTTTTGCTATTTAGATATGCACAAATCCATGCTGACTATCCCTAAAATCCATTCTTTTCCAACTAAGAGTAAATCCTGTCCTAAGAATCTTCTCTAATAATTACTCTATTACTGATGTAAAGCTCACCGGCCTATAATTTCCTGGATTATCCTTGTTGCTGTAGAAAATCAACATACCCTCCTGAATCTTTGCATTGGTTAACAGCAAGACGGACATGGATAATGCTAAGTACTCATTTAATGAAGTCTCCCACTTCCTTTTGTCCTTGAGTGGACCTGTTCTTTCCCTGGCTACCATTTTTAGCCTTTAATATATGTATAAAATGCCTTGGGATTCTCCTTAATCCGATTTGCCAATGACATTTCATGGCCACTTTTAGCCCTTCCTATCTCTTTACATTACTCCCTACTTCCTTTGTATTCCTCAAGGGCATGTCTGATTTCAGTTTCCTAAACTTTACATTTGCTTCCTTTTTTTCTTTTTGACCAAGTTTCTAAATCTCTTGTCATCCCGAGTTCTTGCCATCCTTATCAGTTATCCTCACAAGAGCATGAATGGTCATTATCTCTGACCATCTAGCCTTCAAAAGGCTCTTAAAACTTATAGAATTATGATTGCTATTCCCCACTGAAACTGACTTCCTGGCTCACTTCTCAATACAAAGTTTAGTATGGCCCCTCCCCTGTGTTATATAAATTTTCACAAGCTATCTTTAATACAGCTACTTATTAAGAAATCGCTCACAATCCAATACTGAAACAATTATTTAAACTTTATTGCATGTAGACCCTTCAAAGTAAATATGACCTTCAAGTAAGCAAGTATTGCCTCTCGACCTAACTTAACTGTTACCTCATTAATGGTGGAATTTAGCAACGATTCCAACCAACAATGTCTGTCTCTCGGTGTCCATGGTTCAATCCTTGTGCAGAATAATTCTCTGGAGTTCTGATAAAGAATCCCAAAGTTGAACTCTTGTAGGATTTTGTTTTGTTTAGTTTGTGGTTTGACATTATTTATGACGCATGAAGTAACCAAGTCAGTAGCTTGCTTACTGGGTGTAAAAACTAGCTGCACTCCACCTAGTTCTCTGTTCGTTGTTACAGTCAGTGTTAGCTGTTCGTTTGAAGCACAGTCTCCCATTAACCCCTTCACCTCAGAACATTCCTTCTGCTGGCAATCGTATTGCCAATTTGTCTCATAGCTAGTTACCTCCTCTCCTGGGAAATAGTATATGTTACTTTGACGCCTTGTTCTTAGGAATGGTTAATTGGCATGTTGTTTTTTAATTCCTTTTGTGTAACTGTTTGTAAACATTTACTCAGTGTTTGCTGGTTCTTTCAATCTATGAACAGTTACTAAAGTTCTAGAGTATAGAGGTTGCAGTACCAGGGAGGCAACACGCATCAGGATATTGCATAGGCTGGAAAATTTCTGATGAGAAATTGGACAGACTGGTGTTGCTTTTCTTAAAGCACAGGAGGTTGAGAGATGACATGATTGAGATGTATAAAATTGAGGGGAATTGATAGGGTAGATAGAAATAAATTGTCTGTCTCGATGGAGAGATCAGTGACCAAAGAGGAGCATAGATCTTAAACTAAGGGATAGAAAAAACTTTTACCCAGCAGATGGTGAGAATCTGGGACTCACTGCCTTTAAAGGCAGAAACCCTCAACATTTGAGTATTTAAATCGATAGTGAAGAAGATTATCTAAGATCACAAAGAGATCTTGAGTGACAGATGGAGTTTAATTTGGATAGATGTAAGGTATTGAATTTTTGTAAAACAACAAGCACAGGACTTGTACATCTAAAAGTAGGGCCTTGGGTAGTGTTGTAGAACAGAGACCTAAGGGTTCAGGTATATAATTCTTTGAAGTTTGCATGGTGGTTAAGATACCTTCATTGCTGAGAAGTTTTGAGTATAGGAGTTGAGTAATTGGGAGGCAGGAAGTTACAATTGGTGTTTGTAAAATGGGGAAAGCATTGTGTGGTCCCTTTTAAACAAAAAGGTGCTTTTTGGTGCTTAGACGTTTAAATGCCAAGTACACAGCCCAAATTGAAATATTTGTATGGAAAGGCCATATGGTTCGCAGGCCAAGCAGCAGTTTGTACCAAGACAACAGGCTTTTAAATTTAGCCAGTCAATTTGAACCAGGTACTTCCCAAAAACCTATTAAATTTAAATCTGGTTTTGACAAAAGACCAGTCTAACTGTAAGAAATATTGATATGTCATGATTGAGATGTATAAAAGGGTCATTTGGACAGAGACTCCGAGAGCTAGTTGCCGCTCACCAGTGCTAATGGCCCTCAACACTGTTTTGAGAGAGTATCGCTGGCTTTCAGCCTTATCTATGACTTAGAGAAAACAAAATCTAAATACCAAAGGTACCAATGATAGAAGGCACTCCTCACAGAAGAATTGACACAGAAGGCACGTAATCTGGCTGTTATTTTGAGAGTCTAAAGTCTTTTTTTCTAATGAGTGGGACTTCTATTTATTGGAACGCTATACCATTAGAATCTTGCTTTATTTAGGAAAAGTTGGGTAAAAGGTTTGTTCGGTTTGTTAATAGTTCAGTTAATTTGTTCACTGTCAGAGTTAGATAGATAAATTGTCTTGTTGGTTTTAAAGTGAATGTCAGGAATTTATTTCATTTAATCACTAGAAGTTGCTGAAGGGCTGGTTACACCACTTTTCAAAAGATTATAGGGCGAGGCGCTTTTCTTTGAATGTTTCGGTTTTAGTTTTCCGAGGAAGGTCAACCTCTGTTTTATAACTGTGGAATTTATTGTCCATCACCGTTGTCTGTATCCACTTTCTGTTCATCCCTAGTTGCTGTTGAGAAGGTGGTGTAGTTGCTGCCTTGAACCACTTATGATTATACCTGATGTTATTACTAGACAAATCAGATCCCAAAATGAAATCTGACCTGATTCCATGGAATTTGATGGGTCCCAGACTTAAATGTTGTGAACTCTTAGAGAATCTTCCTATTGACTGTACACCTCTGACTTGTCACTTCTGCCAACTTTACTCTGACAGTGATACAGGACACACCTAAAAATGGTAATACTATTGTCTGGGACATTGTCTGTCTTTAGGTATGATTCTTTGAGCATGATTATGACTGGCTGCTGTTTTGACTAGTCTGAGCAATTCTGAAACTGGTTCCTGGATGTCAGAGTCCTCATCATTGTGTTTACTTATTACCTAGGTCAATTCCAGATAGTCAGGCAAGGTTTATTTCTTTGGGACTTTTCAGCAGTTTGTTACAACTAAATGGCTTGCTAGGCCAGCTCTGTGATCAGTTAAGAGTTGAGCACATTATTGAGTTCACATAGGCCAGACCAGGTCAGGGAATGGTTTTCTTTAAAACACGTTAGTGAACTGGCTAGGTTTTTATGACAGTCAGCAATGATTTTATACTTGTGCTTGAACTCGATAAGAGGGGACAATGGCTTAATGGTACTAACCTTGTTGTTAACCCTGGGGCCTAGGCTCGAATCCTGCCATGGCAGATAGTGGAACTGAAATCAATTAAAAAATTTTGATTTAAGATTAAAATGACCATGGTAATGGTTTGTCAGTAAAGTCCCATCTGATTCATTTAATGTCCTTCAGGGAAGGAAGCTACCATCATTATCTAATCTGGATTACATGTGACTTCTGATCCACATCAATCTGGTTGACTGTGGGGCAGTTGGGGTGGGCAATTAATGCTAGCTTAGCCAGTGACACCCTCATCCTGTGAATGAATTAAAAACAAATTTTAGAGAGTTTTGGAATTGATTCCATAAGAAAATTCCGAGAATCACCTCTAACATATTACAAGTATTTATTTTCCCTAGCATTTGCTTGCCTGAATGTGAGGTCTTAAAAGCACAATCCTTCTCTGAGGAAGGAGCTTTACAGATGAGATCAAAAAATGTCTATATTATGGAATGTGGTTAAAGTTATTAAATTATGAAACTGAGGTCTCCAATCTTGGGATTGAATCACTATGCTGGTTTAAGCATATAAATTACTGTGAGTACAACTGAAAATAAAAAGTTGGTTTATTAGAATTGGATTGTTTTGGGAATTAGATCTTGAAGTTCAGCAATATTTGAACGGTTTCTTGAATTACTTGAATAACGGAAGAGAAAAGACTTTGCATTTTGTAGCATTGCTGAATTTATCAAAATATAATGTGAATATCTGCTAAGTACTTGAGTATAGGAAGGACCATTTACTTGCAATGGTTTCAAGCTTTGTTAATAATTGTCACCAACTTTTTTTTTGTTAACTTCATAACCAAATGACACAGGACAGCCTTTGTGGCTGAGGATACAATGTAGGTGAAACTAAATTGTAGGCTCCTTTTAAAGAGATCATTCTTTGGTTTAGGAGACCAAAATTGTACACCAGATATGCTCACACCAAAGCTATAGAAAACAGGCATAATTGAGATGGACACTAATACAGCATTACTTAGTGCTTTAGTTACAGAAGATTGCAGACATGTTGTTGAATGGTTGCCTGTTGGAAGCTAATGAATTAATCAAAAACTTTGTGGAAAAGCTCACATCAGTCGATACTGTGGTGCTGAAGATCAAATCACTGTTTATAAAAGGCAGGCACCAACCATACCACCATTTTGTGGACTAAGAATGTGTTGTTTGAATTGTAAGATTGTTGGCAATGTACAGTTGCAGAGCAGATTTTTATATTGAGCTGTTTCCGATTAAAAATTAGAGTCTGAATGCACTTTCATTGACAAAACTATTTCTTCACAGACTATGGGTGTAAAACTTAGAATATGCAAACTTTTGGCTATATCTGTGAAGAAAGGTTAATAGGTTGGCCTGTTTTCCACTGAAGTTCAGAAGTGTAAGTGATTGTTTTTATTAAGACATAAGATTCTGCAAGGATGTAATGATCCATTTACATGTTGGTTGCTGGAGTGTTTCCTGTTATGGGAAACACCAGAAATGGGGGCACATTAAATAGAAGGCCCATTATTTTTAAACTGATCCCCCCGCCCCCAAAGGTTATGCATCTTTGGAACACTTCCACTGTGGTGGAGCCATTGCTTTAAAAATATTCAAAGTTAGCTTGATTCCCTTGTTAGTCAAGTATCTGTCAGGGAAAGGTGGGAAAGTTGAGGTCGCAATCAGATTATTCATGATCTTATTGAATGGTGGAGTAGGCTCGCGAGCCTGGAAGGACTGTTATTGCTCATTTGTTTGTAAAGTGTGTTCTGCTACCACGTGCATTTCTTCAATGTGAATTGACTTTAACACGATTGGGGAATTTAGACCATTTGTAGAATGCAAATTTTCCTTACTTTTATTGGCTATAATGCCATTCTGGCTCCACTAGTTTACATAGTGTTGCTATTTCGTGATTTTCTTATAATAAAAGATCACACGAGAGCAGAACTATCACATTATGTCAGAGCAAACTATATGTATGTTTCCATGCATACCATTTTTTTTTTTTTTGCAAAACTCTGAAACCGATGCCAGAGAAAAGATGTACCAGAACTGGAAACTCAGTGTTAGGTAAATGCTGCAGTGTGTAATTTGTGTGAGATCATTGATTTAAATAATAATTATTGCATGGGAGAAGGCTGGTTTTTGGTCATGATAGAAAATCAGAAAATGTGCTTTTTCTTTGTTTCATCCTGTTCATCTTATTTTGAGAAATTTAGGCAAATACAATTTGTTTCCCTACAGTATGGAAACAGGCCCTACACTATGGGCAATTTAACATGGCCAATTCACCTGACCTGCACATCTTTGGGTTGTGGCAGGAAACCGGAGCACCCAGGGGAAACCCACGCAGACCTGAGGACAATATACCGCACAATTCACGTGCTTCAGGCCACCATTGACTTTTGTAAAAACTGCAGATGCCAAAATTCTGAAATAGTTTCTTTCTAAAAAAAAAACTCAAATCTGGCAGCATTTGTGGAGTGAGAAACAGTTAATTTCTTTGAGTCTAGTATCATCCTTTGGACCAATATATTGACCCTGTTTCTGTCTGTCCATAGACGCTGCCAACTCACTCAGTTTTCCAGCATTTAATTTTTATTTCAACCTTGATTTTTGTTGCTTCCTGCTTTATAGAAGCTCTTTTGTTGTAACTTGTGAGGTAGCCCTGAACGATATCATGTAAACAGGTTTACTTAGTTAATACAATCTTTGTGTCTTTTTGGTTGGAAGGAAATATTTAATGCTCTGAATGACTAATCATTGACACTCTCAACTACTTCATTATGTTTGGCAATAGCTTCTGTTCTGCATACTTTTTAAATCTATCTCATTATTGCAGTGACTTGAAGTAAGAACAGGAAAATACCATATAGCACTTTCAACCTACTGCACCATTCAGTATAATCATGGTTAATCGGTTCACCTCCACTTTCCTGTCTGCTCCCTTTATCCCGAGATTCCTTGCTGCATGTTTCAGCCTTAATTATATTCAATGATAAGGTATCCCAGACAAATATCTGATTAAAAAGAGGAAATTCCTGTTGTTTAAACGTGTGGTTTTTGGTCCAAAGAGCAAGCTTTTAAGTTGTTTTCAGTTGTTTTATGCATTAAGTTACAGCAGTACTGATGTAAATACTTTCATTGGTCTTGAAGATCCTATTTCATCTTGAGTCTGGCTAAGATATAAAGGTAAATTCTTCTCTTCACTATTAGCGTGTTAATTCGAGTGGATTGCTTGTCCTTAAAATTTGCCCCATTTCATTCTGGTTATTTCAGTGGAATAAAAGTCTGGGTTCAACAGTGGGATCATGGTTCACTCGACTAGGTTAACATGCAGGTGGCAAAGACTATCTTTTTGTTAATTGTCACTAAATATGAACTTTTTTTAAAAACCTTTTGCTTTGCATTTTCAGTGGATGAGTACATTTCAATCGCCAAAGAGAAGCATGGCTACAACATGGAACAGGTAATAAATCTTTTAAGATCTAAAATTTAATCCTTGGTCGTCTTCTGACTAATCTGACCGCTTAGTTTCCCAGCCCTCATGCTAACTGTTGTTGAAATGGCTGTCTTTCCCCTGATACTAACCTCTCCATTTTAAAGTTGCTGTCTGCGTATCTTCTCTGCTTCAGTAAGCCTATTTTCAATCCCTTTGTCCTTCTAAGCTAGAGCTCCATCTTCAACTTCCCTTGTTGAATGTTATCGCGTGTTTTCCACACTCTATTTGAACTTCTCCACAGGTTTTATCCCTGCTGCAGCACTGGATTAAAATTGTAGAATTATTGTAAGTGACTGCGATGCATAACCCTTAATCTCTGTGTATTGTTTACTATCTGTCCTGTTGATTGTAGAAAACTAACATTTCTTCTCCACCTCCCCTCCCCTCTCTGTTTCATTGTGAACTCCCTACCTTATTTCCACTGTAACCTGCAAATTATAGTCAGAACAACTGCAAGGAATCTTGCTGTCCCTTGACTATTGCCTCCCAAGTATTCTGTCCTTGGTCCCTTCCTTTTTATTTGCTGCATGGTCCCCATGGTGATTCCAATTGCAGATGTGGTTTCAGCTTGTGTCTGTGTGCTGACAGAACCACCTTACTTGTACACTTCTTATTGGACTTCCTGTCCAACACCTTAATTATCTAATTGAACACTGCGAAGACCAAAGTTGTTCCCTTTTGCTCACGTCAACACTGTATATTCTTGTCAGCAAATCTATACTAGCCATCACCATTTCAGGTGTAAAATTATTATGTAATGTTTGAATCCCTTTGTGGTTCTGTATTCTTTCTTTCATCTCCTCCAACCTTGCAACTAACCTTTCCCCAAATTTTCTGTACCTATGTCTGTGGAATTGTGCTTCCAATGATCTAAACTCTATTCCCTGGAATGCTCTGGGCAAACCTCTCAAAGTTTCACTCCTCGCCCCAATCTTTTTACTAAGCACCTATTTACACTTGCTGGTTTCACCCCTTTGCTTATTTTTAGTTTAAATTTTGTCCACGTGGAGCACCCTGAAAAAGTGATGCTGTATGATTTAGTCAATTATTTCACATGAGACAAGTCATGAGCATTATGAACACCTTTCACTTATCTTGCATTAGTGACTTAACCAGCTCTCAGCTGAGCACCATCCAAGATAAAGTAGTCCACTTGTTTGGCTGTCTATCCATGAAACTTAAATATTCACTTCCTGCAACATGAATGCACGGTGTTAGTGTTTACTTCGTCCAAAATAAACCAACAACCTCTGCCACTTCGACAAGGGCGCAGATATATGCAAATGCCACCACCTTAAGTTTCCCGCCAAATGGCATGCCATTTTTACATGGAGCAATATTACGGTTTCATTGTCAAACTCATGAAATTCCCTTTCTAGCAACCCTGTAATATACCTGTACCAAATTGACTGCAATGGTTTATGAAGGTGGCATATCACTGCCTTTTGCAGGCAATTAGCGATGTACAATAAATGCTGGCCATGTTTGTGATACCCATACACGCTGAAAGAATTTTAAAAAAGCATTCTCATCCTCTGACCCACTCTTAAAAGCACAATATTTATACTGCTGGTTCAGTTTAGGTCCTGGTCAAATATTTAACAGCTATTACAATTCCTTTGCACTGTTTCTGATTCATTCTTGAACAGCTACCTAACTTAAGATGGATAATAAATGTCCTTACCATTTATTTTGTTCTCTTGGTATTTTTAAATCTATGCACACCCACTGAGATATCAAGAAATAGTTATCTCACTTTCACTTATTAAAGTCATATTGGCTTTGAATACCTTTTTTCACTTTTCTTAGTTCAAGGAATAAATAGTGTCTGTCATAATTGAAACTTCTTTTCTGTGGAATCAACTTGTGAATCTCCTCTGCACCCCCTCTGCATGGTGTTCAGGTGCTTGTTATTGTAGGACGCTGCAAACTGGCCATAAAATTGTAATCAAAGATTCTCTAAAGTTTGGATGCCTGCACCCATTCCCCCCCCCCCCCCCCCAGGAATTTCCATTTCACATGTTGGAAAGGTTGTGATTTGAGGTTCTGATTTATCTTTACCTCAACATTTTAGTGCACCTTCAGGCAAACTTTCCACCTTTTTCTGAGCTCTGCAAGCTTTTTAGTTTTTTTTTTGGTAATTTTGTTTCAAAATTATCTAGTTTATTGTCTCTGATTCCTTGTCTCATGTGTTCCATCCCTGCTGGTGCACGTCAAAAAGCAGAAACTTCTCCTTATTCAGTTTCTTCACCATCCTTTTATCTCCTTGAATATTTACCGTTGTTTTTATTTTGTTTAACTGCTTCTCTCAATATTAAAGTCTGTAAAGTCTTGTTGACCTTTATTGGGCATATTTCATGCTTACATAATTCTGGCAACTTCTGGTTTAATATTTTTTGAAATGTGATTACTTGATGCACATTAATTGTTCTAATTTCTTCCTAATTTATCTGTCAGCTTCCCTCCTTGCTGAAATCTACTTTTCTCCAATCTTATACAGTTTCAATTTTCATGCCAAACTTAATCATTTTTCTTACTCAAAGACAGATTCTTTATTCAAAATGAATAATTAAAAGTGCCCTGCCCCTCTTGAGCTTTGCGATGTGATCCATAGAACAGAGAACATAGAACAATACAGCACAGAACAGGCCCTTCGGCCCACGATGTTGTGCCGAACATTTGTCCTAGCTTAAGCACCCATCCATGTACCTATCCAATTGCCACTTAAAGTTCGCCAATGATTCTGACTCTGCCACTCCCACAGGCAGCGCATTCCATGAACTCACGACTCGCTGAGTAAAGAACCTACCCCTAACATCTGTCCTATACCTACCCCCCCCTTAATTTAAAGCTATGCCCCCTCGTAATAGCTGACTCCTTATGTGGAAAAAGA
>NC_057719.1:38178096-38235380 GCF_004010195.1 Chiloscyllium plagiosum
TTAGAACACACCCACTCAAATATCAATCACTTACCTTCCCGACCAGCTCTGCGCTCCAACCTCACTTCCGCCCAGCTCGCGCCGCTCTCTGCTGATCTTAACTCCATGTTGTGTAACATCTATTCTCATTTTGTTCACTCTCCTTATTTAGGACCAATAACCTTTTGGCTGCTCTTTATCCCCTTTTTAAAAGCAATTATTGTCCTAGAAGGATATATTCTGAGTTCCTCGAAGTTACTCATCCATTCCAGAGGTTTTGCCACTGCAATAGCTGGTAGGCTGCCACCTTGACCAATTGCAGTTTGTGGAGAAATGGTTGATAAATTTGGGTTTATTGGTACAGCATTTCAGAAGGGTGGTAAGAGATCACTATTTTGCTGTGAACCCAAAGTTAAAAATATTTTGGACTGAAAAATCGGGTCTCTTTCCAAAGAATTTGGGTTTTTGTGGTTGCCTTTATTGAAGCTAGCTTTTTATTCCAAGTTGATTTAATTAACTGAATTCCTGTTTCCTACTGGCTGTGGTGGGATTTGAATTCCTGTTTCTGGATTCTTATTGTGGGTCATTCGATCATTTAACAACTGACATGACCACTAACATAACCACTTTGTTACTGTACCTGGGAGGTTGTGCTGCTCCTTTCCAGAGCCAATTTTGTTTGGATCACAGCTAGTTTGTGCATTTCTCCTTCAAGTAAGGAATTTTCCCACTATCTGTGTAATAACTATCCTTATTTGAATGGAGACAGGCAGTTAGAGAGCAAAGCTCCTTACCATTGCTTCGGGAAAGTATGTTGAGAGTGTAGTTTCTTGAAAGTGGTCCTTTAGTGTTGAAGAATTGCTTGACTGTGCTGTTCCTCCTTGCCATAATGAGTAATTACTGTGCATCATGTACGAAGCTAGATTCTGATACTTCCAAGTACCCCAATCATAATAAAGTCCATTGTTGAAATAAGCAGTTGAGAGCAATATACACAAAAGAACTGATAATTCATAATATCGAACCACCATTAGTAGGAGGATATAACGTGTTTGCACAGGCATCTTCTATCCTAAATGTGAACATAGAAGTTTATAATAGAAATAGAACAAAAACCAAAATGCAGCCTCTTAAGATGGCGACTGAGTTATATCTATTCAAATTGATCCAACATTTTCTCCAACATGAGCCCCTCCTCACCTTTAAAAGACTAAATTTTGCTGTTTAACTGGTAAAGTTACCCACTTGTTCTTAACCAGACTTTAACAATATCAGATCAAGAACAAGTTTATAACGTAAAAATAACTTCAGAATTTATTGTTAGTAATATTAAAAGAACACAGTTAAATAGCATCGTCTAATTAATATCTATGATAAAAGCCCAATCTTCTTTGATCATAATTCCTACTGTCTCTCAAACAGATACATAGTTAAAGGATAAAGTAAAAAAAAATTGTAATATGCCAGTTTAATAAACTGTTTCAAACAATGGATACCGGGCTTTCTTGATATAGTTGTGCAATCTGTTTCAAACCAAAAAAAACTAGAAGATAGATAGTAAAGGCCTACATAGTCCTATTATATTTCTTCCTCTGCAGTCTTCCAAGTTACAAATGTCATTGGTGATGAGTACACCATAATGCATGTGGAAATAAACTTCAATATGAGACACCAAAAATATATTTGGTAATATTTTTATTGCCTTAACCCTCCTGCCCCTGCCAACCCCCCCCCCCAGTCTCATTATTACTTTCAAAGCTGATTTATTAAGCAGAGATGGTTTTATTCTGAAGGTTAGTTCAAAGACAATAAATAATTCCACCTTATGATTGGCTATGATGGACTTCTACATGTTTTAACCAAGTGCAGTGACGTTCTCTTTCCTGATGTTGAGACTTCATGCCAATGGAGGAACTTTGAAAAGTAACTCTGCAAGTTAAGTTATTTAGTTCAAATATTATTCTATGTATGAATGATTTGAAAACTTGCTTATATTTTCTTATGCTCGAATTTTTGAAGCAATATTTTCACAATGCTCTTAAAGATATTTTGTTGCAAACTTTCCATGCTGAATTTCATCAACTGCTTCATTCAAGATATGGAAACTACCACTTCAGATGACAAACTTGTGATGTAGACTGAACATCCTAAACATCTGATGAAGTACTAGTAGATAATGCCTGTGTGTAACGAGCAAATATTAGATGCCTAATAAAACTTTACATATGACTAAAGATTTTAAAAAAAGCTTCTGAAATACATAGACATTTACCAAAGTACAGCCTGAAAATAGGATGTAATATAGTTAGACATTAGCTGTGAGCATACTTTGTTTAATACGAAATAACAAAATAATAGGATAGCATCCAGGTTATGTATAATTATCCAAAACATCATAGAATATCAGGTTCTACAGTTCTAATATAACACAGGACTGGATGCTGGAAGATGAAACAATAACAGTGTGCTGGTGAAATGCAGGTCTAGCAGCTTCTGTGCAGAGGAAAAATAGTTATAATGTTCCAAGTCCAGCAATTCTGATGAAGGATCATTGTGCTCAAAACGTTATAATTCTGTTTCGCTGTCTACAAATGCTACCAGACTTGCACAGCAACTTCAGTTTTTGTTTGAAGTTTTACTGCTTGTTAATTTGAAACCAAATCTGTAACTTGAATAATGAGAACAATTGTGCTTTTGTGTGTGTGTGTATATGTGTGTTTATTATTAGCACTACAGTTTCTAAAAGGATTGATCTTGGCTAACTTCCTTTCAAATGTTATAATATACTAAGTTGTTTAGTTTCGAAGCAATACATTAAACTATAAAAATTTAGTTCAATAAGCCAATTCTGTAAAGAGCTTGAAGTAATCACTTTGAAGGTGACAAACCTTGATTTCATTTAATTAGCTAGTTCAGTTTCACTGCAGGTTATGAAGCTGGTGTCTTGGAGTTTGAGAGTGATAGAACTGTTCTTTATTCTGCTTACTGTCTCACATTTTGTTCATGAATCTGTCCCCATTCCATTGAGTCTTTCTAGATTGAAAATACTCTATTTCAGCTGTTGATAGATGACAGAGCTATCTAGTTCACAGCAATTGGATGAAAGTTATGAAATGCAAAACTTTATTTTATATAGCACCTGTTGTAACCACCTGATGACCTGAGTCACTTTAAAACCAATGAAGTACTTTTGAAATGTAGTAACTGTTGTAATGCAAGAAATGCAGCAGACCATTTGAGTGAGCTCCCATCAGGAGCAGCAGTGTGATAACCACGTTATCTGCATTTGCTGATTTTTATCAAGGGATTTACTAGCTAGGGCACAAGGATAACTTGTCTGCCATTTTGTCAAAATTTTGTATCTAGCTGTATATGTAGATGTTCCTTGGTTAAACCCCTCATCAAAAAGGCAGTACTTTACACTATTGTATTTCCTCCGTATACACCAGAGTGCCAACTTTTGATTTTAGTGCTCTTCCCCTGGAGTGGGACTTTAGCTCTCAATCTTCAGACACAAGTGAGAATGCTGCCAGCCTGAGCTATGACTGACGCAGGAATCTTTTATGCTTTGAAATTGTGGTTTTGTGTGTACCAGTGAATGACCAGACTCTTATGTCATGTTCATGCAGATGGGTAATTGAGTGCTTGTCAATTTCAGCAACTATTCTGCCACCTGTCTATCCACTTTAAGATCTTGTTCCAGTCCTGTCTTGACTTAGTATATACTGTATTTAATTTTAATGTCTTGATTTTATTTGCACTCATGAAATGAATTTTCCATAGGCTTTAGGTATGCTCTTTTGGCACAAACACAATATTGAGAAGTCTTTGGCTGACCTTCCAAACTTCACACCATTTCCAGATGAGTGGACTGTGGAGGACCGAGTCCTTTTTGAACAAGCATTTAGTTTCCATGGGAAAACCTTCCACAGAATTCAGCAAATGGTAGGAAAAAGTGAATTAATTTTAAATTCCTTTTCAAATAAAGTGAATAAATGAGAGTGCTTTAAATTGCACACAGTAATTACCTTAAGTTACACCTTGTGCATTGAGCATGTATATTTCCTTCCGTAACCTGAGCCTGCTGGAACTTTGTGACCATGTTAGGCTGAACATAAGAAAAGAGAACATTTTATATAATTCATGCAGAGATGCTATTTTCATTTTCATTCATTGTAGTGTACTCTCCCTGCATAAGAATCTGAACTTTAGACAGGCAGACTCTTGTTCAGTGCTATAGTATGATATGTGCATGGCATTTAGCACTATTAATTTATCATTAAATGCATAGTCTAGTCAGAGTTTTCCATGAAATCGGTGTTTCCTGTTTAAAATCACAGATCTATTTTGAAATTTAACATAATATGGAAATAAGATTTGCTTACTTTCATAGTTGGTATTTAGAATTCTTCAGTTTTAATGAAAATGTTACATCCTGAGATGGTTGATTTCAGCTATTACAGCAAGAATATCCCTTGTATTACTGGTGTTCCTGCTCAGTTGCCACTGTCCAAAGATCACTGCTGGGAGTGTGCATTAGTTAGGGCAGACTGGGGTCTACTATGATCACTCACTCCTGCAATGAAAAACCAACCACTCTAATTAATCGAGTATTGCAGATGAATACTTTTTTGAAGCATTGATGAATGAATTGCATTTGTAAGTTGTTTAGATCCTCAGGAAAGTGGCAAGAGTAATGAAGACTTTTATTTTAGATTTCAAACTTCTGTAATAATTTCAGCAATACAACCGTATGGTCTAAAATCATACTTTTCTGAAACCCAGGCTGTCAACTCAGAAAATTTATAGCTTTGAAAGAAGTGGGAAGTGTGCACGGTTTACTGAACTGGCAAATTGTGATCTTGTGTGCTTGGCCTAAGCAAGCAATTAAATGTCAATTGTAAGAATGCACAACGAATTTCGAATGACCCAGTCATAATCTAACACAGTTACTGTATCTGTACATATATCAAAGTTATAGCTTACTTTGAATTCCTCAACAGAAAATTTGAATAAACATGCAACCATTTAGTCAGTGCTTTTAAATTGATAATTCTACTGGAACTTGTTGATATTTACTATTTTGTGACAAAGAGGAGCCACATGTGTTTTTCTAAAATGTATTTGGTTAAGTTGCACCTCCATTTCATTATAAATAAGAAAATAATTATTGATTCTACCTTTGATACATTTGCTGTCTTTTCATCTACGAAGATTATGGGCAGAGAGTGAAATACCCCCATTTTAAAAGGGGCCTTTTAATAAGGTGTACCTTTGGCTGAAGAGGCCATTCAATGAGAAGTAGGTTCTGCTACACATGCTACGCATGGCATTATCAGGTGTTATCGTTGGTGGTTGGCTGCTGTTGCCAAGTGCTGTAGCCACTGGTAGTTGTGATTGTACATATCAGCCTATAGTGGGTATCACCACCTTTCCCAGTGAGCTTCAATAATTAAGGTTTGGGGGCCTTCAGGTCATCATTGCAAGCATCGTTGAATGGAATGTTGGGCATTCCACTGGTTTTGTCTGACTACAGTTATCTAATTACTGTGTATTTGGGAAAGATTCTGTCATGTGGGTATGTCTGAGGCAATGAAACTGTCTCCATTGAGTGATCTGTTCATGATTTTTATCCTAGCAAGATAACCCATAATGTGTTACCAGTATCATTATGTGCACCAGTGGTATATGGGAGGCTGTCACGTTGAAACTGTGAAACTTTGGGGACGCATTTTCTGATGAGTGGTTGGTATTGTTTGGGCTGTGGTAGATGCAGTTGTGGAGAATACAAATGATTGTGCAATCCTGTGATGATCAGATCTCATTGCCATTCTTTAGACTGTGTGGTATGACGATAGTTTGTGCCAATATTTGTCTTGAAAGAATGTATTTGTGATGGAATGCTTTCAGGGCACAAAGCTCAAGAATGCCGTATGAACAAATAGCAAGAGTCGGTCATTTGGCTTCTCAGACCTGCTCTGCTATTTAATAAGATTGTGGCTGATCCAATTGTGACCTCAAATCCATGTTCCTGCATACCCCTGATAATCTTTCATCTGCTTTCTTACAATGATTCTATCCTCCCCAGAGTTTATTTTTAAAAAGTCCAAGCACTCTGTTTTGGCTGTTTATTTGAAGAGAGTTCCAAAGAGGTTGAGAGAAATGTTCACCTCATCTCAGTTTTGAATAGGTGACCCCATGTTTTAAAATTAGTGACCCCTTGTTTTAGATGTTCACGTAAGAGGAAATATCCTCTCCATGTTAACCGTATCAAGTCTGTTCAGGATCTTAACTTTCAATCAAGTTGTCTCTTCCTCTTATCTGCAGCAGATACAAGCCTAACCTGTCCATTCTTAACTCAAAACAACCCACCCATTCCAGGTATTAGTTTGTGAAACATTCTCTGAAGCTCTTCCAACATATTTAAATCCTTGGACAAATAAGGTGATCAGTACTGTTCACAATACTCCAGATGTCTTTCCAATGCCCTATGTAGTTTAATCAAACCTTTTTTGTATTAAATTCCCCTCATGATAAATGAGTGTGTTCTATTAGCTTTCCTAATTACTTGCTGTAGCTGCATACTAACCTTTTGACATTTATGCTTTAAGACACCCAGAATCTCTTGAAATTTATCTTTGATCTTGTCCGGCACGTTACAATTGTGGCACATTGGCCATGCATCACTGTTTCAATATGTGCATTGAATTTACCCAGCTTTCTTCCCATTTGGGCAGCTCCTCAGAATGTCATCTAGGTGTCATAGAAATGTTCTTTTTCTGCGATGCTGGATGCGGGCAGATACGGTATTGGCTACATTTCTATCAGATTATAGCTATAGGGGAGTGCTTAAAGTTGCTTTGGACTATTTAATCGATTGTGCCAGTTGGTCGCTCATTGAAGCTTGTACCACAGTGGTCTTCAATACACTTTTCTTTCGCAGTTTCTTGTCAGTTAATCTCCTTTCTTATGGCATGGCAGTGTCAACAGGCTTGTGTAGCTCATGGTTAACTTGGACTGTCTTGCATATGCTTGCTTTGGGTTGCAGGACATTGTTCATGCTAGGGCACAAGATCCTTGCAATCAGCTTCCAAGTCAAAAGGTTGCTTTTATTTTTGTGTAATGTAGGCCTGCTTATGATGTGCATACTTATGAGCATGTGGACCCCTCTTTCAACCTCATAGGCTGTTATCCAGAGAAAAGGTTCCTTTACACCTAGGGCCTAGTCGATTGCAGGAGTTGTCAGAAGATGACTTGAGAGAAATACAGTCTGCCTAATGGGATTCCACTTCAGATTTTGGATTAGATTTACTCCATTAACCATTAAATCTTAATGTGAATGCAGTAGCTGCAGGATATGAATTGCCAGGGTTAGGGAATGGAATGCTGAGGGCAAAATCATATCTATTTTGACACTGTTATTAAAATGTGCAGATCAACCATATTCAAAGAATATATTTTAATACTGTCAGGACGTTAGTTATTTTCATAGAAATCCAAGTATTTTTATTTTATAGAATGATGCCAAAAGCATAGGTTCAATTCCTGCACCAGCTGAGATTACCATGAAGGACTCTCCATCTTAACTTCTCCCCTTCCCTGAGGTGGTGGCCCTCCAGTTAAACCACCACCAACCGAATCTCTCATGAGAAAGCAGCCATATGCAGTCTAGCAGTCTGGTAAGACTAGGAGACTTAGATAAGGTGGGACTTTTGAGAAACTTTTCAAATGTTAAGTCTGAATCTTGGGATTCTGTCTGTTCTGTTGAAGGGTATTTACCATATGGTTCAGTGGAAAATAGCTAGGTCTAAAACTGTATGAATTAGAACAGACTAATTTTATCACTTGGTCATTAAAATCCCACGGTTTTAAAATATTAGTGAATGTACTGAATAAAAGTTGAAGATAACTGGTGGAGTGTGACTATAGGTATTTATGGGATTTAGAAAATGATTATTTTCTTTTATTCTAGTAAAGATATTGCAAAGTAGATCTGCCTTTTTAAAAACTGGGAAGTAGGCAGACTTTTTTTAAAATCTGTTAGTTTGTATCAGTCAATGAAGTGTAAAATTCTGACCCAGCGTCTGACAACAGATATCTACACCTGAATGCTTCTATGGGGCTGGGTCTGAGTAAGATCTTTTTTGAAAGATCTGTGCAGACTTGATGCGCTAAATAATCTCTTTCCATACTGTAGGAATTCTGTGATTCTACATTTATATTAGCATTTTCACAAATCAATGTATAACTTATGCTCCACAAAAAAAGAGTCAAGCTACGGTGGAATAGTGACACTTATCACTGTTCTTTCAAAACCTTCCATTTTGTCATATGACAAAAAATCTTTAGCACAAATTGTGATTGTGAGACAAATCTCTTCAACAAGAAATGTTAATTTTTTAATTCATTCACGGAATGAGGGCTTTGCTGGCTAGGTCAGCATTTAATGTCCATCTCTAACTGTTCAGAGGGCAGTTAAAAGTCAACCCTATTTGCTGTGGGTCTGGAGTGACATGTAGGCCAGGCCAGGCAAGGTGGCAGTTTCTTTTCCGAAAGGAAGGACATTAGTGAATTAGGTGTGTTTTTCTGACAACTGACTGAATTTGTGGTCATCATTAGACTCTTAATTCCAAATTATAATCTAATTGAGCAAATGCTTGTTTTAATGGGTGGCTCTTTCTTTAAAAGAAAATGTCTCCCATACAGCAGTGTAAATAAAATTTCATATGCAAGGATGAGTTTTCATTGCGTAGATTTTTCTATAATCTAGTTCATTTCTCCATAATACAATTCATTTCTCTTCCAAACATTTAACTGGTCTACTCAATATTTTTTAAAAGGTAGTATCCATGTTAACAAACCAGAACTATATGGTACCCTTATACAAAGGAATATTCCTTTCACTTAAGAACATGGATAGTGAGTGTTGATGGGCAGTTTGACATTAAAAATGAAATGCTCAACCTCATCTTTTTAACAGATATCATTGGAGAAGAAACTGTGGTTGACCTTACCCAAACATAAGATTACCAAGACTACCTGAGTATAATACTGCTGCTGCTGCCACCCAAGTTGAAATGAAATAAACTAGTTCAAAATAGAGATTGAACCATAGGTCTTTCCATGTTTGACCGAGTAGTTTAGTTAGAGGATACATTTATCTGTTGAACTATGAATCACTTTCATTTATATTTTTATAAATTTCTGTAACACGAGCAGTAATAGACCATTCAAACCTTAAACGTTCTCTGCTATTTGGTACCATGATGAATGAACAACAGCTCCTTCCTGTCATACCCCTTGATTATGTTGGTGCTCAAAAATCTATCATAGTCCTAAATACAGCCGTTGACTGAACATAGATTTTTGTTTGATGATACCACCACTATTAGGTAGGTACGCTAAGTGGATTTTTAAGATGTAATTTTTTTCTGCAAAACTTGTTAACCATATGTGTCTCCATAGTTGCCTGACAAATCCATAGCTAGTCTGGTAAAGTTCTATTACTCTTGGAAGAAGACACGGACCAAGACCAGTGTAATGGATCGTCATGCTCGCAAGCAGATGAAAAGAGATAAGGAAGGAAGGTAAATATTGCTACACCAACTCGACTGTTTGGCACAAGTTGCTGGAGAGAAGGAAAGATATGTTGATTGGTATCTGATGTAAAACACTGCAGTAAGTAAATACTTCAGAATGATGTGTGCATGTTTGTTAGTTTGCTCTCTAAATAAAATAGATACAACTTAGAAAATAGGTAATTGGCAAAGGAGGTGTCGCCAGTCAATTTATAGCTGAGGCAAATATGCCTAAATATTAAATCTACTTGTACCTAACATGTATCTAAGGTGTGAAATGAAAGAAACTTTTAAAATTTAAGTAGTTCTTCTTTCCCTAGAAATAATTTTCTATAGCGGTTCCTAATTGAAGAGTGCTTTTCTTTTTAAAGGCTGACTTTTGTTTTTTTTTTTTACTAACTTGCTGCTGTGACATTGGGGTGAGGTTGATATGCATATAAATATTCAGTTTGTATTTTGAACCATTAGCATGTCTGCTTTGGTTTACATGCATGAGGGAGTTTAATAATTAACTGGTCAGTATTTCTGGAGCCGTTTTTGTTTAAACCAGTATAAGGGGGTTCTTCAGGTGATGGGAATTTGTTTGCCTTGTTTTATGATTAGACAGTAAATATTGAAAAGCATTAGCTTGTTTTCAGCTTAGAAGAATGAGGTTTTTTTTTGCCTTGAGGAAAGACCCCCATAGCTTGGAAACATTTTGGTTTCAGTTCAGAGGTCCCTTGGTGGGATTCAGGTGTCAGACCATTTTTCTTTAAGAGCAGAGATAGGTTACCTCAGTGGAAGGGTTTTGCTTGAAAGTTCCAGAACAGAAGTTTGGTTAGAACCCTGAAAGTGTTATTTGAAACTGAGCAAGTCTAAGCTCAGTTGTGTGACTGATTAAGATCAGGAATTGGAAGGAGCAGTTAAATTATGGATGTGATGGAAAAGGCAAATTCTCTCTGAATCCATAAAATAACGGTATTGGGGTAGAAGAGATCGCATTTTACTCTTCCTTGAAATCTTTCAAATTTTATTTCATGAATTTTGACTTATTTTATTTGCGTTAAGTTTATTTTGCAAAATAACTTCAGTTTTAATGTTCAAACCAGTCTGTAGCATTGTGTGATTTTGTTTCACTGAAACACAAACCCATTAAATAAAAAGTAATAAAATCTGCCAAGCCAGGTCTGATCTGACTTGTCCAGCAACAACGTGAGCTGGGCTCATCATAAAAGTTTTAAAAGTAATGGTTTTCCCAAAACTGACAGTTTTGAAAAAATGACTTCAGTTTCCCTGTACTGTGTCCCTGATTTACGAAAGTCTGACTTACAAACAATCCCATGCTGGGTGTAAATTTAAAAACCTGACAAATGAATATTTCCTGTGCTTACCAACAGCTGTTTAACATTGTCCTGCGTTTTATTCTAATTTGCGTGCAAATTAACTTATGGACAAACTCGAGAAGGGAACCTGTTGGCAACTCGGGGACTACCTAAGTGAACATCATGAATACATGAACTTGCCCCAAAAAGACATGACCCACTCTCACTAGTATCCTTACATACAGATGAGGAAGGAGACCACTTCGACTGGGACAACACATCCATCCTAGGGTAAGCCAAACAGAAATGCACAGGAATTCCTAGAAGAATGCATTCCAACCGGAACTCTATCAACAAACACATTGACTTGGATCCCATTTACCACCCCCTGAGAATGAGAAAAAGAACAGGAAATGACATCACCACAGGAAATGACCACCAACACAAGGAAACCTAAACACAGAAAGTGGGCCATGCCACCAGCGCTTCATCCGGAGGCTCACTGATGTTACATAGTATGGTGACGAAACGTCTGAAAACGAACCTTCCAGCTCAGGGAGCAAATCTTCATCCAGAACTGCCTTTTTGACATATACCAACAGGAACATATAAATGCAGTTTTACTCCCATTAATTCAATGGTATTCTTTGGTGGTAAGGGAGAATGCAATTAAGCACTTTTTCTTGGATTTTCCACCCCATGAAACACTAAATGGGCTCTGAAAGCAACCAGGTGGTACTATAAGAATTAGGAAAGTGCGCTGGACTGCTCATCTTGGAGTGCTTGTAAACTTCAGTCACTTTGCAAAATCCAGCAATTAGATTGAATTCATTCATACTTGGTAAATGCAAAGATAAGTTCCATTGGAACATCAAATTCTCTCAATTATCTTAATTTGTGGCCATTGTAGTGAAGATAGGTTACTCAGTATCTAGGATGCTAAATTGCATCTTTTGATTCCTTGATATCTTGCATTATCCATTATAACGTCAGTGGTCGCAATGTCAAGACTCAACTTTACAAAATAGCTTCAAATGTTGCATATGCAGGCAAAGACCTGCAAATGAACACTTGACTTTGTTGCTTCAGAATTTTGATTGCACTTGCTGCTACCCTTGCCATCTGGATGAGTTAGTAGTGCCAAAAGTAAGCTGGCAACAGATTCTACTTTAACCTACAAGTATTCTTGAGAGCTCCACAGTTACCAGCTATTACCATGAGCTCTCTGCTTTGTGATGCCATATTTTGGTCAGACTTATGCGCATTTTCCTTAGAGTTCCAGTCATCCTTTCTTCCAGGTCATATTCTTTATTTTTTAAAAAATATGTTGTGCCATCTGGGAATTCCTAATTACTGGCAGCTTTCTTTTCCTCCCAGTTGTGATAATATAGACTTACAAGGAATAATTTAAGTTTAGTAGGTTTTGTCCTTGTACTGTTTCATATTGATGAAAGCTTGCATTCTCCTTGAGTGCACAAATAAAGGAGGATATCTTTATCAGTGTTTAATTAAGATATCTGGCCATTAAATCCAGAAGTTTCGTAATTCTCTGTTTTGAATTCTCTGTCATAATATAACTCCCTCATTGGTGGGTTGGTATTGGTCTAATTGTTTTTAATGTTAATGTTTAGTTAGATAACAGGCCACATTCTGAATTTTTAGTAATAATTACAGTTTCAAGCCAAGAACAGTTTGTACCACTGCCTTGTATGAATAGACTTTGAATCTGAATTGATTGGCAAAATTAATTGAATTTGATCTATTTGGGAAATACAGATTCAAATTTTAAAAATCATAGCTATTTGAGGAAGAACTTGAAATAAGTGGCTTATTCCTGTCCCTATGCTTTTTTGAGTTAAACAAAATAAAGTGCATTTTGTGTGATTTTGTTTTTGCATGGATAGATTTGAATTAACATAACTTTTTTCTAATATTAAAAAGTGAACATGACCATTTATCACCCTGTCAGTCAATTTGTGCTCATCAGAGTGTTGGGATGTCTCATCAACAGTGCTATCCAGTAGCACTTAACAATAGCCTGGTCATTGATTTTCAGTTTGGTTCTACCAGTGCCACTAAGTCCTGACCTTATACTGCTTTGGTGCAAACATGGACAAAGAGTTGAGCTCCAGAGGTGAGGTGAGAGCGACTGCATCAAAGAACCCTGGCAAAAGTGGAGTTAATGGGAATTGGAAACTGCTCTACTGGTTACAGTCATTCCTAGCCCAAAGAAAGATGCTTGTGATAGTTGGAGGTAGTCCTTTCTGCTGCAGGGCATATTGCAGGAGTTCCTCAGGGTTGTGTCCGAGGCCAACCATCTTCAGCTGATTCAGCAATGACTTCCATCATGAGTCGGAAATGAGGATATTTGCTAGTGACTGCACATATTCGGCACCATTTGTAACTCCTCAAATACTGAAGCAGAATTAAGACCTGGATAAATCCAGGCTTGGTCTGAGAAGTGGCAAGTAACATTTGTGCCACACATGTTAGGCAATAAACATCTCAAGCAGGAGAAAATCTAACCACTATCCCTTGACATTCAATAGTATTACCGTTGCTGAATCATCCAACAAAGTATGGGATTGCTGTCAATCAGAAAACAACTGGTCATGTACATAATGTGGCCATGAGTAATCAGATGGATAGAAATTTTGTGGCAAGTAATTCATGCCCTGTCTTCCCACAGCTTATCCACCATCTGCTAAGGCTCAGGGCAGTTGTGAGATGGAATACTCTCCATTTGCCTGGATGTTGTAGCTCCAAAAGCACTCAAGGTTGACACTATTCAGGATAAAGCAGCCTATTTAATTAGCACCCCAGCCACCATCTTCAACATTCATTCACTTCACAATTGGCACAGTGGTGGCAGTATGCCCACTGTTCCCTCTATGCTGTGCCATCATTCTGAAGTACTCTGCATGGTGATCAGTGTCGGCATGTTGGATGTGGCATTGACTAGAAGTTGCTATGCATATGCCTTGGAGGCCCACACAGCCTTTAGGAAAGTTAGAGGAAATGTGTGCCAACTACAAGATGTACTGCAGCAACTCACCAACATACCTTCGACAGCACCGTTCAAATCTGCAACCTCTACCAACAAGGGCATCAGAAACATGGAAATGTCATGACCTGCAAGTTCTCTCAGCATCCTGAATTGAAACTGTATTATCATTCCTTTTTCGTTGTGGGATCAAAATCCTGGAACACCCTAACAACATTGTGGGTTTTCTACACACCAGGACTGCAGCAGTTTAAAAAAACAAGCAGCTTATCACCCATCACCTCGGGAGTGATTAGGGATAGCAATCAGTACTACCTCAGCTGGTGATGCTTACATTCATGTGAATTTTTTAAAAACATGCATTCCCAGAGCTTAAAATCACGCTGTATTCATTGAGGCAACTTTTCATTTTTGATCAAGACTGTTGAATAATTTTTCTTCTGATATTCAATGATTCATTTATAAGTTGTCATCCTTTGCAGTGGTGATGAGATTGAAGAATCCAGTGCAAATGCAGCTAGTATCCTTGACAGTGAAATTGAGCCAAGTAAAGAGGCAAAAAAAGAGGTCAGTTGTTTTCATTTTTCCATTTAAAATCAGCTGCACACATTGAAGGTATATTGTCTTTAACACAAAGTTGGCTGGAAGTTGATTTCAGTCAGCATTTTAGATTTTTACCAGCAATTGTGAATTTTGGAATTTGTATGAATGGCCTTATTTGTACAATTTTATTTCTAAAACTCAAATCCATTCCTGGTGTAACACAACGCTACATACGTTTTAGTTGGAGGTATACTTACACATTTCAGCATTTATCCCAGATATCACTCACTTCAGTTAATAATCAAATAATCAAAGTCAAGCAAAATGTATCCATTATAATAACTAAGTGGGATATTTCTGAAAGCTTAATTATATTCCTCTAGATTAGGTTTGTTGAATTCAAAGAATCATGTTTGTTATTGACTTATGGAATTAAGCTATCATATGAACAGGATGCACATTGTAATCTAATTACTATATTGATTTTAAATATTATCAATTTCTGATGTATCTCTTTGTATGACTCTGGGAATTTCCCTATTGCAGACTACTAGTTTGTCAGATGAGATATGGGGATGGGAGGATCCCTTCTTAATTTATTAATAAAGCTGTTTAACTTGTAAGTAAATGAAAATGCAGTAATTTTTTAAATTGTGTATATTTTTAGGTATAATAATAATGAGATTTTGTGGTTACTTCCATGGAAGCAGTGATTTTTTTTTCTCTGTGGATCTCTTGTCTTGAAACAATACACAAATGGACTTGCAACACTTAACAAATTTAGCCAACCGCCTAAATTTAAGATGACATCTGCTTCTCCCATGCAAATTTGCATTTTTAACGTTAATGCTTTAACAGTGATGTTGTGATGAATTGTAATGAAGCACTACCATGAAAAGTATCTACTGAGCTAGCTGCAGGCTCCCATGAGACCCTAAGATACAGGAGCAGTATTAGGCTATTTGGCCCATCGAGTCTACTCCACCAGCACTTTGTTGCTGATATGTTTCTCAACCCCATTCTCCTGCCTTTTTCCCTGTAACCCTTGATCCCCCTACCAAATCAAGAACCTATCTGTCTTAAATGCACTCAATGACTTGGTCTCTACGGCCCTCTGCAGCAGTGAGATCTACTGATTAGCTGCCCTCTGGCTGAAGCAATTCCTCCTCGTATCTGTTCTAAAGGATTGTCCATTCACTTCCAGGGCTGTGCCTTCAAGTTCTAGTGTCACGTACTAGTGGAAACATCTTCTCCTTGGCCACTTTATCCAGACCTCTAAGAGTATCAGCAGTCCCCAGAATAAACTGCATTTTGAAACTCCCAGCTTGCACCACGTTTAGTCAAAAGGACTTGAGTTGATCTTTATAGAATGATATTGAACTTGAGCTGTTGGAATTGAGCATTTTGTTTTTCAAAAGCTGATTCCATGAGTAATTTTGAAAGACGTTAGTCATTTAGTTGAGAATGAGGTGCTTGCAGGGCTATGGATAAAAGTGTGGACCTGTTGAACTAATCAACGCTGCTTTTTCAGAGACAGTGCAGGCATGATAGAAAAAAATACTGTAGCGCTCTCTTGTCCTGTAAGATTCTGCTTTTTTTCTGCACCTTATGATTCCAGTGTGTTCCCTTTTATCTTATAGCAGGGATCTCAAACTGTGAAAAGCGTCCCACCCAAAAAGGACACAAGAACTGTTCAAGGAAAGCAAAGAATAAGTCAGAAGCCTCCAAGAGGGATGTTCCTGATTCAAGAGGATCTTGATGCATTATCCACGAGCTCTGGTGCTGCTAACACAGTTCTCAGACAGCTTGATATGGAATTAGTCTCACTTAAACGTCAAGTAAGCTCTGCAACTTCTTCATTTCAGTTAATTTCAGAATTCCTTTCTTGTAACTTCTCAAACTTTTATAAGAAAACTTGTTTGACTTTCCAATATATACATTTGTATTATACTTACAATATTAGGAATGCAGTATTGCAGTATTACTCCTGATGAAAAGTTTCAACCTGAAACGTTGACTCCCCTTCTCCTCTGTTGCTGCTTGACTTGCTGTGCTTTTTCCAATTCTACTCTTTATCCACCCCAATATTAGGAACGCAGCAGGGAAAATTAGTTATGTTTACCATCAGCTAGGATCATTCCTGTTCCTGGCTATTAAACTGGACCTTCAGTTATAAAAATTGCATTTCATTATAATACTTAATGATTTCCACGCTTGCTTTTCTGACACAAGACTAAAAGTGTAAATGCATGTTAATTCCAGGTGAAGGGCCCTTTATTAACCAAACATCGTTGCTGTTCCCTGTGTACTTGTCTGATTCAGTTTGGAATGAAACTAGTTAATGTATAAACAATGGAGATTATTATTTTCTCAAATACCCTTGGTAAATTTTAAAAAGAAAAAATCTGACGGAAATGTAGATTAAATGCTGAGCTAGTTCCATGCATGTATGGATCATTTTGCAAAGTTAAATTTATGATCATTAATTTGTAAAAGTAGTAGTTTCTGCAGAAGTGTTTGACTTGTATCATTTCACAACAATATTTATAAAAATTGATTTCACGTAATATCATTCATGAACACTTTGGATTGACTTGAAACAGCAATCAAGTGTCATTGATTAAAGAATGGAAATACTTAATACGAGTAAACAAAAAACCCAAAGAACTGCAGATGCTGGAAGTGAGAACCATTAAAAGAAATTTTGGGTCCCATTTTGAAGGTCACTGAACATGAAACGTTAACTCTGCTTTCTCACCAAAGTTACTGCCAGACCTGCTGAGTTTTCCCAGGAATTTTTGTTGGTGTATTTAATAGTATTTTCTTAGCCCTCTTGCAGTGTAGTCAACAAAGGGGTGGGTTATTTGTAACTAGACCAGAAGTTCTGGATGGACAAAACCATGTTTGTTTTTTGGTGTCAGCCAGTCTTCAGTATCTTTACATTTTTGATTTTGAAAGCCCTGTACAGTAAAATTCACAATATCTGGTTCCTCTCAAATTGGAGCGCTCCACCAAACAGTATTTCCGATTCCGAATACAAATGTACCTTTTCTGGGTATATGTAAAAACAGGATTTCTAAATTGTTACAAAGGGTTCCTCACAAAACATATATAATGACTTGCACCCAAGCACTAAAAACAGCACATGCAGCACTTATAAATTTTAAGTGGCACTCAAGGAGTTTGCCATTGAAAATCAAGCACTGGGTCGGATAACATTATGTCCTTACGATATAATAACAGACAGATGGACTGTGTCAAAGTGTTTGCCTAGAATATTTAGGGGCAAAAAATCAGAATCTTGTTTTGAATCTTGAATTTTTAAATATAACAGGATTCAAGGTTGCTATATAAAATGTTATGTCAATCTGAAATTATTGTAAAAGTACTGCCTGCAGTCTATCCTCCAAATAATTGAATTATTAATTGACTGGCTAACTGCCAATGTTAATTTATAGGCACCACCCAACCCTGGTGCTTGCTGGATAAGGCAAATTTTACTGTATTTACTATTGTACAATGCAGACCCAATTGTGTAACAATGGAACCTACCCATTTGACTTGAAATATCAATATATTTGTGCATGTCTTTAATCTCTTGAGGCAAGGCTTGAATTGTTGTGCCACTTATTTCAAAGTTGAGTGAATATACAAAGCAGTTATGCTCGAATATATAAAGCAGCAGTTATGATCAGATTTACTTAGTCAACATATATTAGTGTAATTGCATGAAGGTTACGTGCACAATGTACTACCCTGCTTCAGTGGGTCATCTTGTTTGTCTTACAAGATGGCTCTGAACTTTGCTTCCATGAGCATGTCTTCTCTGGAACCTTTCTTCTTCAACTTTTGGCTTCTGTTGCAAAGGCTTTTTTAGTATCTGAGCTCCTGTTAAATTCATGAATAATCAATCACAACACTCAAAGCTTTACCACACAATGGTGAGAGGTATTCATCAATTGTGGAAATGAACCACCAAATTGCTTATTTTCTCAATGAATTGTATATGATCATCTTAGTTAGGTGTCATTTCACACCTGTTTACAAGAAGAATGTGGTTATACGCTGTTCTTGTAAAATAGATTTCAAGTAATTTCTAAATTTTTTTCAACACAAAAATGGTCAAAAGTCTTGAAACGTACAGCATATGAAGCCCTCTGGTTTGATGTCCAACCATTAATCTGATTTCATAGAATGATGCAGCATAGAACGTGGGCATTCAACTTATCATGCTCGGATAGGATATTATAAGCTGTAATCCATGCTGTTTATTAGATTAGGGAGAATAAAATAGCTTCTGTTCACACTGTTGATTTACCATCAGTGAATTCTCCCCAAAAAGTATTTCTGTGTGATGTCCAGAGCAATCAAGTTATCTTTGGGTCTGTGGGTAATGGCCTGCTAGCACTCACTTTTTAAGCTTATCAATCAAGAATGACAACTTGAGCAAGGTGAAACAGTACATTGTGTCCTTGGAGATGTACACCTGCAAGGAGTTGATGGCTTCAGAATATAAGGAGGCAAGAAAATAGTCATGCTTTGTCTGTAGTGCTAATAGGAGTATAATCTCTGGGAAGGCTATGTAATATATAAATTAAATCTCTCTTAGTCTATCTTTGACAGTTTTATCAGTGACTCTTTGTTTATTGGGTCATTAAAATCTAATATTCTAGATCCAAAATGTGAAACAGATAAATGGTGCTCTCAAACAAAAATTAGACGGTGGGATAGAGGAATTCAAGCCACCTGAGGTAAGGAATTGTTCACCTTATTGAATAAAATCAAGGAATAGTATATATTTGCCTGTGCCTCCCCAGCATAATAAGAATTTTAAATTACAATAAAATCCAGTCTTCAATCCATATAATCTTAAGATTACAGGGTGGGTTGATGACACTTAATTTAAACATACAGATAGGCAGTGTCACATTGTGCAAAGCCTTAGTGTCCCACTGTTTGTTAAATTATCTTGTTAGTCTTTTTTTCTTTTCTGACCAAGCAACATAATTACTTCAGATAAGCTAATGATCCCAGGCCAACACTGACCAGTATCCTGGCCCTATGTGTTGATCACTAATGAACAGTGTAACAGGTCTATGCTTTAGAGGATGATGAATTCATCTCCAAGAAAGTTGTACTTAGGACAAGTCCACCTCTTCAACTGACCAGTTTTATTTTAAAACTAAACTATTTTTGTTGTTTATGCTAATTTTATCTCTCAATATTGAACAGTGAGAAGAATTGTATTTGATAAGCAGTTTAACTTTCAGATAGTATCCAAACACCCACATTTCCAATCATTTTTGTGTGAAAATGCTTCCTGATTTGACTCCTTAATCAATGAACTCTAATTTTATAATTTCATATCTCATTCTTGATTTCCCCACCAGAGGAAATTGTTTCTCTCTATTCAAATCCTTTTTAGCATTTGAAACACCTTGGTCAAACCACTCCTCAGTTTGCTTCACTTGAAAATGTAAGCCAAGTTTGCAACTTATCCTTCTATTTTAAACATGATGCTATTGTGCTGAATCTGTACAGCACCTGCTTTAAGACCGATATATTCTTGGGAGGATGCAATGCCCAAAATTGAATACAGTCTTTCAGTTAAAATCAGATCACAACACAATTTTATTACCTTTTACTACATATGTTCATAAGCTTCTGTTGATATATCTGGGTTTGTAAACCTCTCTGTTGCTCTACAGTTCCTTATGTTTTGCCATTTTGAAAATGTTGACTTATCTTTTTTGATTCAAATTGGAACCATTTTGTAACTTGTAGCTCATCACTTGCTGTTCCCCCTAACCCAGTGTCTATTGCAGATACTAACTCTGGAATTTTTCATCCAAGTTATTAATAAATGTGACATGTTGAAGTCCCAGGGCAGATTCTTTAGGGACCAAGTGCTGTACAAATATTCTATATAATAGGAGCTGCATAGATATTCTACTGTATTGTTTCAGCCCACCAATCATTTTTCACTTTTTTTTTCCTTCACCCATTACCTTCTATTTACCAAACCATTTAATTTCCAAGTCAGGGCTACCTTCTATTCGTGTTTTTGTTTATGATCTTTTTTATGAAACCTTTTGTATGGTTTTGTGCACCTTTTGTATGAGTGTCTTTTGGAAGTGCAGGTGTTTTTTTTGAAGGAGAGTCAGTGAATATTAATGGGTCAATTGGTTTAGGTTAGTTTTGGGGTTGAAATGAGCTGTCAAAATGGAAGAAGTCCAAGAGTTTTATGAAGTATAGAGGGAAATAATGTGGCACTTTTTTAGAAACTTAGCAACATTTATGCTTGTTTTAGCTTGCTTTTGCACCTGTTCGAATCTTAAATTTAGGTTAAACCAGTATGGGAAATTCATAGCGTTTGAAGAAATTAGGACCCTCCTGGTAGTCAGTGTTTTGAAAAACCTTTACTGGTGTGTTGTCCAATCACCCACATTTTCAATTTTTTTAGGCATGTTGTCACATTGTTGTGTTAACATTTAGTAGATTACAGATTTGCAATAAGAATTGTCTAAAAATTTGCTATTGCAATTTTAAGCACATAACTGAATTATTTTCTCTTTTTAGTGGTTCTCTGTCTCCTAAGTCAAAAAATTGTAGATTTGATCCTTGGTCCATTCCCAGTTCAAATGTAGACTGACGCTGAATGTAATGCTGAATCATAGTTTTCGATTTCAAATCTGTCTTTCAGCTGAGATTAAAGCAAGGTCTTGACAACCATGTTTAAGTGGACTTAAGTCTCCAAATGCATTATTAAGAGCAAAATGGTCTTGTGCTGTACTGACTTCAACTTACTGTGAACAGTTTTGGTCCCTTTATCAAAGGAAAGATGAATTGGCATTGAAGGTAGTCCACAAAAGATTCAAAAGGTCCTGAATTTGGAGAATTTTTTTGAGGAAACAGGCTAGACTTGGTTTAGAAGAATGAGAGGCTATCTTGTACGATAACGTTGGTCCACTTGTTTCAGACCAACAGATATAATCTCAGATGAGGAATTTCTTCTGAGGTTAGTGAATCTATGGCATTCCTTACCACCGAGGTCTGTGGAGACTGGGTCATTAAGTATATTCAAAGCTGAGAGAGGTTATTAATTAGTAAGGGGATCCAAATTTATGCAGAAAAGGTAGAAAAGTGGAGTTGAGGGTTATCAAGCCAGCCATGATCTCATTGAATGATGGAGCAGACTCAATGGGCTGAATGGCCTACTTCTGCTCTTGCTCATTTGGTCTAACTATTGATGCCAAAATGTATTCAAAAGGTATATTTTATAATATTTATCTTGGTAAAACATTGCTGCCCTCAAATTATTCTGTCATATTTGCCAAAAAAATTACTGTCCTGCAATTGTAAGTAATTAGTTGTGGGGGAATACTTTAAAACTCTAAATGCAAATTTGCTCTTCAGGCGAATCAGAAAATTAATGCTCGTTGGACAACTGAAGAGCAACTACTAGCTGTGCAGGGTAAGTGAATTATTCTTGGATTTATGCTTCAGCATGAAATGAAAATAAGAATGTTAGCTAAAATGCATTGCTTCTTTGTTATTTAGTCGAGTTCTTTCTTGCCCACAGCAATAAGGAAATATGGCCGGGACTTCCAAGCTATTTCAGATGTAATTGGCAATAAGACAGTAGTACAAGTGAAAAACTTCTTTGTGAATTATCGCCGTCGTTTCAATCTCGAAGAGGTTCTGCAGGAGTGGGAAGCGGAACATGGTAGCAGAGAAGAGAATGCAAACGTTGCTGACAAACCTCAAAACTCTCCAGATGTTATTATGAAACTTTCTGAGGAGGAGGAAGAGGCAAGTCACCAGCTTTTGCCTTAAATAGTTGATTAGACTTGAATGTAATGCATTTTGGAGCCTTGGTAAAATAGCCTTGACAAGGATGTTGTGTGTGGTGTCTAAAAGTGGAAAACTTTCTGTGTGTAGATTGGTAATTTTTGTTTAGCATGGCTCATCCAGCACGTTTGGACTGTGGGTGGAAACCAGACCACCTGAAGGAAATGCAGACACGTGAGCGTGCAAACTCCACACATACACTCACCTGAGGCTGGAATCGAATCCGGTTCCCTGATACAGTAAGGCAGCAGTGCTAACCGCTGTCCCATTGTACCACCTTGTATTCAATCATACATGTTTCAATAAAGTGTCCTGATTCTTCTAAATTCCATTGAGTACAAGTCCACATTTCCTCATTAAAATAATCCCCCTCCCTGTCGGTGTTCAGTTGAGTGAACATTGTGTGGGAGCTTCCAATATTGGTATATTGTTCCTTGGACAAAAGGAACAAGTTGTTTACAATATTCCAGTTGTTGCTTGTATAATTTTAGCAAGACATTCCTTTTTTTTAAAAAAAAAACTGTTCCCTTTGAAATAAAGGTCAGCATTCATTTTCTTATCCTATTGCCTGTTGAACTTGGATTCCAGCTTTGTGAGATTCATGCAGTGAGACCCCATTGTTTATAAGAATGAGCCTATGTTAATTTTGGCACCTCACTTACTTTTTATATATTTAAACTCTTACTGTCCATTTTCATACTTTTTCTAGATTGTCCTCATGATTAAAAATGGGAGAATATAAATTATCTTTTAGCTTTTAAAACTTTCCCAATCCTCTGATTTACGAGTAATCGTTGTCACATTATGTTTTTATTTTCAATTTGATACTCTCCTTAACTTCCTTGGTTAACCATGGCTGCCTTATCCACTTTTGAAGACTTTTTAAAACTGAAATTGGGGGGTTAACTTATACATGAAGTATTGTTTTCGAGGGGCTGAAATTCTTGCTGTAGTTCGAAATACCATATTATTAGCAGAAGTCTATTTGATCACACAACTAATCCTAGGTAAAGAACAATCCTAAATAGTTTCTGAATCCTAATCTTCTGTCCATCATCAAGCAGGTGGGCGTTCTGATTGGCAGGCAGTGATGTCATTGGAGGTAGGTGACTGGCACTGCCTCCCTGCCATGTGCATAGGTAGGGCCTTGCTGATGGGAGGCACTGAAGGTTCGGTAGCCTAGCACCAAATGTGTGGTGGGGGGAGACAAAGAGGGGGGGGCGGTAGCCACTGGAGGAGTTGGGAGAAGGCCCTATTACACAGCGGCTCACACCACAAACTGTGCTTAAGTTAAAGAAATGAAACTTAAACTGTATGCCCACACTATCATTCTAGAGAGAGCATGGATTGTAAATTAACTTAGAATAGTTACATCAACACTAATTAATACGAAATTGGATTTTAAAAGAGGAACAGTGTATCCCGTAAAATCCTCTACCTGAGTGGATTTTGGAGTTATTCCTCATTGTTTTGGAATTGAACAAAGCAGTATATTGAAATGTCAAAGAATTAAAGATATACTGGTATGTAGCTAATATATCTCATTTTTTATTCTGATATAATGGCACAATTAAAATGATTAACGTTTTAATAATATTAGCTATCTGATGTATAGTGAATAAAGGGCAATAAGTGCTGATAGACCCAATGGCAGTCTGAATGAATGAATTAAAATGTGCTGTAGTAAACCAAGTGTGGGAAGTAGCATTATGAATGAATAGAGATGCGATATACTGGTAGTAAACAAAGAATGATAAGTAGAGTTACTGGTATGAATGAATGAATGCAATTTCATTCAAGTTGGTTAATGGGAGCATTGACTTATTTTCCTCATTATGCAGATATTTTCTGAAAAATTTATGAAATTTCAGCAAAATAAGTTAATGGGAACATGAAGTTTCCTTTGTAAGAGGTTTATAATGTGATATAGTAGGATTGACTTATACACAAGATATATGGAAAATACAAGATTTTTGGCCAAAGTAAGGGGTCAACTTATATTTTCCCCTTTTTATTTCTTGCCTCCACCCATATAGATTCTACATGGTGCAATCCAAAATAATTTCTTAGTAACATACTAATTTCATGTTATGCTAATAAAGTCACCACACCACCCTTCTCTTCCCACTTGTCCTTTGGTAAAGTCACATTAAGTCCCCAGCTTTGGTCTCTTGTTAAGGGTCTCCAAACCTCAGATGCCAACTTTCAGCAACTTCAATTCATTGCACATGATATCAAGAAATGGATGAAGGCACTTGATATTACAAAAAAAAAGGATTGTCACTGACAACATTCAGCATGATATTGAAGACTTGTGTTCCAGAATTAGCAATATCAACCATAAAATATGAAAAATTGCGTGGCTGTGTTCACAAAGGGCAGGATGCATCTAAACTTGCCAAAAACTCTCCCATGAGTCTTCTCTGATCTGCAAAATAGTACCACAAACAATCTGATATATTATCAAAAGTGGCACTTCTATAGCAATAATTAGATCACTGAAGCTCAGTTTGGGTCTTACCAGGGCTATTTTGCTCCAGATTTCATTATTCCCAGAAACCAAAAACTGCCAGAGGAGTAGAATTTGAGGTCAGGTGTGAGTGACTGCCCTTGACGTTAAAGTAGCGTTTGACCAAGTTGGACATCAAGGATCCCAAAACAACTGTAACAAATGTGATTTTTATTTTTGGGGGCGGGGAAGGGGTGAAGGAGGGAGAGAGGGAGAGACTCTAATGCATTGGGAGACAATTATATTTTTTGGAATTCACTCATGTCAATTATAAGGCACAATTGTAGAAATTCATCAGGGTAGTGTCCTACGTCTGATCATCTTCAGCTGCTTCATTAATGACCATCTCCATAATAAAATTAGAAATGGGTGTTTTCACTGGTCGTTGTTAGTGACTCCTGAGGTACCAAAGCAGCCTGTGTCCAAGTGCAGCAAGACCTGCTGACGTCTAGGTTTTGGTTGACAAGTGGCGAGTAACTTTCCTGTCATATACGTGCCAAACAATAACTTTCTGTTAATGAGAGCATTTAACCATTTGTCCTCTGACATTCAATGGCACTATTATCGTTGAATCTCCCACTATCGCCATCCTGCGTATTACCATTGACTAGAAAGTGTACTGAAAAAGACATGGGTGGCACAGTGGTTAGCACTGCTGCCTCACAGCGCCAAAGGCCTGGGTTCAATTTCTGCCTCAGGCAACTCTGTGTGGAGTTTGCACATTCTCCCCGTGTCTGCGTGGGTTTCCTCCGGGTGCTCCAGTTTCCTCCCACAATCCAAAAATGTGCAGGTTAGGTGAATTGGCCATGCTAACTTGCTCGTAGTGTTAGGTGAAGGGGTAAACGTAGGGGAATGGGTCTGGGTGGGTTACACTTTGGCGGGTCAGTGTGGACTTGTTCACCCCCCCCACCCCCCAAATATATAGAACATAGAAGAATACAGCGCAGTACAGGCCCTTTGGCCCTCGATGTTGCGCCGATCCAAGCCCACCTAACCTATACTAACCCACTATCCTCCATATACCTATCCAATGCCCGCTTAAATGCCCATAAAGAGGGAGAGTCCACCACTGCTACAGGCAGGGCATTCCATGAACTTACGACACGCTGAGTGAAGAACCTACCCCTAACTTCAGTCCTATATCTACCCCCCCCACCTTAATTTATAGCTATGCCCTCTTGTAATACCCGACTCCATACGCGGGAAAAGGTTCAACCCTATCTAACCCCCTAATCATCTTGTACACCTCAATCAAGTCACCCCTAAACCTTCTTTTCTCTAATGAAAACAGCCCCAAGTGTCTCAGTCTTTCCTCATACGATCTTCCTTCCATACCAGGCAACATCCTGGTAAACCTCCTCTGCACCCGTTCCAGTGCCTCCACATCCTTCCTATAGTATGGCGACCAAAACTGCACACAATATTCCAGATGCGGCCGCACCAGAGTCTTATACAACTGCATCATGACAGCTCCCTCACACGACCCTTTCCTCCCTGCCTGATGGGTACATACTTATCAAGAACACTCAATAGTTGCTCCTTGAACAAGCTCCACATATCAATTACGCCCTTGCCTTGAAGCTTACTTTTCCAAGCCACACATCCTTAACCACCATTCTACCCAACCACCACTCTGTGAAATGAACTGAAGTCTGAAATCTCCAATTAATCTTCGGTCATTCTCCTTAAAATTATATGCACATATGATAGTCATTTCTGCCATGGGAAAAACAAATCACTCACTATTCACTCTATGTATACCTTTCATCATCTTGTTCACCTCTGACAAATTGCTTCTCACCCTTCTTCCCTCCAATGAGAAAAAAGACTTAGCTCCCTTTAGCTTTCTTCATAAGAAGTGTAATCTCGTCCATGCAGCATACTGGTAAATCTCCTCTGTACCCTCTCTAAGTCTTCCACATCCTTCCAGTAATGTGAGGAACAAAACTGAATGCAATATTCTTACTGTGGTCTACCAGGGCTCCATCGAGCTGCAGCAAAACCTCATGGTTCTTAACAGCAGTCTCTCAGCTAATGACAGCCAACCTCTCACCTTGGATGGCAACTTTGAGTGATTTATGGACGTGGATTCCAAGATCTATCTGTTCCTACATACTACCAAAAATTCTGCCCTTAAACTTGTTTTCTGCTTCCAAATGAATCACGTCACACTTTCCCAGATTAATTTTCATCTGCCACTTATCAGCCCATTCTGCATCCTACCAATGTACTGTTGCAACCTGCAACAGCACTCCACACTATCCACCACTACGCTAGTATTTGAGTCATGAGCAAATTTACTAAACTACTCTTCCACATCCACATTCAAGTCATTAAAAAAAACACGAAGAGCAGAAGTCCCGGAACAGATCCCTATGGAACACCACTGGTCACCGAGCTCCAGGCTGAATGCTTTCCATCTACTATCACCCTCAGTCTTCTATTGGCAAGGCAATTCTGTATCCAGACAGCCATAGTTTCCTTTATCCCATGCCTCCTTAATTTCCGAATGATCCATCAACGTGCTTTGTCACATCCTGAATAATTCCATAGGCAGACTTGGAGGGTTGTGTTGGTACATGGAGCATACAACAAGGGTACCACATTTGCTATCCTCCAGTCTTCTGGGACTACTCCTGTAGACAAAGAGGACATAAAAATCAAGGCCAATGGTTCTGCAATCTCCTCCCTTGCTTCCCAGAGAATCCTAGGATAAATGCCATCAGGCTCAGGGGACTTATCTATTTTCACCTTTTCCAGGATTTCCAACACCTTTTCTGTACATACCTCAAAGCCATCCATTCTACTTATTTGTGCCTCAGTATTCTCATCGACAACAATGCCCTGTTCCTGAGTGAATACTGAAGAAAAGTATTCATTCAGTGTCTCCCCAATCTCTTCCGCCTCCACACGCAACTTCCCCCTACTATCCTTGACTGGACCTATTCCTACCCTAGTCATTCTTTTATTCCTAACATACCTATAGAAAGCCTTAGTGTTTTCCCTAATCCTATCTACTAAGGACCTTTCATGTCCCCTCCTTGCTGCTTTTAGCTCTCTCTTCAGGTCCTTCCTGGCTACCCTATAACTCTCAATCGCTCCAATTGAACCTTCACGTCTCATCTTGAGATAGGCTGCCCTCTTCCATTTAACAAGGGATTCCAATTCCTTATTAAACCACGGCTCCCTCGCACGACCCTTTCCTCCCTGCCTGGCAGGTACATAATTATCAAGGACACTCAATAGTTGCTCCTTGAACAAGCTCCACATATCAATTGTGCCCATGCCTTGAAGCCTACTTTTCCAAGCCACGCATCCTAGGTCGTGCCTCACCGCATCATAATTTCCCTTACCCCAGCTATAATTCTTGCCCTGTAGTACACACTTATCCCTCTCCATCACGAGTGTAAAAATCACCGAATTATGGTCACTATCCCCAGAGTGCTCACCTACCTCTAATTCTAACACCTGGCCTGGTTCGTTACCCAGAACCAAATCCAGTATGGCCTCACCTCTTGTTGGCCTGTCTACATATTGTGTCAGGAAACTCTCCTGTACACATTGAACAAACACTGACCCATCTAACGAACTTGAGCTATAGCTCTCCCAATCAATATCAGGAAAGTTAAAGTCCCCCATAACAACCACCCTATTACTGTCACTCATCTCCTGAATCACCTTCCCTATCCTTTCTTCAATGATTCTAGGACTATTAGGAGGCCTGTAAAAGACTCCACAATTACACGGTACACACTTAGCCTCTTAATTTTATTCTACATCTCTAATTGGGGGACTTTATTTGAAGACCATTGCTGTATTTCGTATTCCAAACAAATACTGATCAGGAGAGTTAATGTGACAGCAAACGTCGACTGTTTTAAACTGATCTGTTTGTTGTCTCGCATCAAGTAAACCAAAAAATGACAAAATGGTTTTGAATTCTTGCCTGTTTCAGTTTCTTACCATTGGAGAGGAAGTTAAAGTGTGGAACTGTACCTTATTTCCTGATACAATATGTAAAAAACTGGTACAATTGCAACATTGAAGAGGCATTTGGATGGGTATATGAATAGGAAGGGTTTGGAGGGATATGGGCCAGGTGCTGGCAGGTGGGACTAGATTGGGTTGGGATATCTGGTCGGCATGGACGATTCCATGCTGTACATCTCTATGACTCTTTGTGAAGGTGAATTTCTAATTGAAATTGGATGAGCACGAGGAAAACAAACATGCAAGACGATAAGCATAAAGCAGAAGAATAGAACTGACTGAACTGCTCTACAGAGAACCAGTCTGAACTCATCGTAATGAATGGCTGCCTTTGTTATTATGACTAATAATTGGCATTCAGTATAATATGAGCATCGAATCTGTTGTAGATTCTAGAAGATCAAAAGGATGATGCACATATCCATCAAGTTTAATAATTAAGCCATTCACAGGTCACAGACCTGAGGTATTAACTCCTTTCCAAAAATGCTTCCAGATCTTTTGAGTATTGGCAGCATTTTATGCTTTTATTTCAGAATGGCAACATATGTTTTGTGTTTCTTCAAAAACGGAGGCTTCTTGGTTAGACCCAAGTGGTGTTAGGTAATAATTTTAAAAAATGATGGGTATGGTTGTCTACAAGTTCAATAATAGAAAAGGCTTACACATAATTGGTTATAAAATATTGCAGTAAGCTGAAGAAATGTAATATTCACCTGAAATGTTTAAGTCGAAAATTAGCGAAAGTAAATGTGCATGTAGCTATATAATAACTACAGAAAACATGGTGTTTATCAGCAGGTGAAGCAGCATCTGTGGACTGAGAACAAGTTAACCACTTTCAAGTCAGTAAACTTTCATCAGAACTGGAAAATGTCACAGCTGTAATAGTTTTGAAGCAAATCTAGAAGCTGGGAGGGGGAAAAGTGTATTTTGTGACAGTGTAAGTGGTTACATTACAAAAACATGGTGCAAGTCAAATGTAATGAGATGGGTAAAGAAGGAAATGAGTCTAAAGGACCTGTCAATGTAAAATTACTACTAAATCCTTCCAACAGAACAATGATTTATTTATGCTTTTTGTATTTGTTACACTCAATGCAGTATTTAATACATTCTAGGGAACAAGTGTAAACCAGATCATTTGCTTTGTTGAACACCTCCATTCAATCTGCAAATCAACCCTGAGTTTCCAGTTGCTTGTCATTTTTAATTCTTTGTTCCATTATGAATTTGTTTTCAGTCTCCTACACTATTCCAATGAAGCTCAATCTCTACGAATATTGCCTGAGTTTACAGTGAAACATTTTGATTTTCCAGACTCGGCATTAAGTTCAACAATTTTAGATCATGACCATGGCTCCCATGCTTTTCCTTTAGAGAACCCCCCACCCCCACCTTGCACTGTCATTCCTCCCGGGATTTAACCATTTATGGCTTCCACTATAATAATGACCTTTTTGTTCTTCCTCACTCTTTATCTGCTTGTCTGCTTACGTAAAGCTCATAACAGCACAGTTACTTTACAGATACAACAAGCATTTAAGGCGACAAATGACATTGGCCTTTTTTGCAAAGATTTTGGAGTAAAAGTGTAAGGAGGTTTTCCATCAGTTGTGCAGGACATTGGGAGATAATGACAAATCTGTGTATAGTTTTGGTCTCTATACATCAAGAAGGATATACTTGCATTGGAGGTAGTGCAGTGAAGGTTCATTAGATTGGTTTCTAGAATCAGAGGATTGACCCATTTATAAGCTGAGTAAGTTTGGTTTATAAAAATGAGAGCTGACCTGAAAATTCTGAAGGGACTTGACATAGCCATTTTAGACAGGTAGTCTCATCATCTCAGAACTAATGAGAAATTTCTTTACTTAGATTCACTGTGAATTTCCAGAATTCTTCACCCTAAAAGATTGTGAATGCTCCATCACTGAATATGTTTAAGGCTAAGACAGAATTTTGGTGTTAAGGACTCAAGAGCTATGAGAAATGGGCACAAATGTGGAGTTAAGGTTCAAATATGAAATTCCTCATCTCTGTCTGAAAATGGTCAGTCATTATCCTGTGTCCATGCCTATCTTGTAGATTTCTCAACCAAGGGAAACAACCTCTTAACATCTACCCTATCAAATTCCTTCAGACTTGTATTGAATGCAGAGCAGGCTAAAGGTGCAACATGGTCTATTCCTGCTACATTATTTCCTACGTTTGTAAAACTGTTGAATTCTTACCTTTTGACTTAAGGTCATCAAACTGAAATTCTAATTCTGTTTCTCATGAACAGATATTGCCTGACTTCCTGAATATTTCCAGCATCTGTAATATTTTGCTTTGGAGCACTAATTGCAGTGCGACATACATAACTATGGATGTCAGTTTGGGTAAGGCTGTGATTTCCCGGCCAAATGGTCAAAGCTTAAAATAAGTACACAATTCTGGAAACTTGCAGCAGGCCTAACAATATCTGCAGAGGGAGAAACATTGTTAAACTGACAAAATCTCAGCCTTTCATGAAATCCTTAAGGTTTGTGTAATTATTTATGGAATTCTGCACATGTAACAACTTTTTAAAAACAATATTTTTCAGACTCCCTCTGTGCTTGATGTGAGATATCATTCTGCATCCTGAGAGTAATGCACAGTCAGTGATTTGAACATGCTATGCTGACTACTGTTTAGTCCAGGCCATCCGATGATGCCAAACTTCAACCAACCACCTCCACAAAACTCATCAGGACCAGCTAGCTTGACACCAAAAAAGCTACAATATTCGCAAATGAACGCTTCTGCCTTACCCTGTCTCTGCCACCAGGACAGCTTCTGCTACTCCTGGAAGTCATAGAAAATTATTTGATTTGACATCATTCTTTTAAAAACAAAATGAGAATTCACAAAAGTGCTTGTGAATGTCTGTTATCTCCATTTAAGCAGTTCATGACTAATGTCTCCAGGGCATTAATAATGTGTATATTTTTGGAACTGTGACTGCCATTGGATGCATCTTTATTACTTTCCTCACAGGTTTTTATGATTAAATGTGAATGCCAGGATGGTATAGCATACTAACTGGCATACAGGAAATGGATGTCTGAATTGTCTCTAAATTATTGGGTACTTAAACTGCAGTTTGGACTGTGTATTGTAGACTTTAAACATACCTCCCAGTCTGAGGAAACTTGAAGGTAAATTAGGGTCTTTTATTTGCATATTCATGAAAAGAAACATTGATCTGTTTTTATTTAACTTGTTTTTTTTTGCTGTACAGTATTTTAGAATAGTACTTTCAATATCAAGAATGGAGAGACCTTATACTTGAATATTGCAGTTACTGGATTGAAACTGATCATATTCAGGTACTGAACAGTGGCACAGCTAAATCGTCAAACTCGTTGCATTATCTGTTGTGCTAACCATAAGGAATTCTTGCTTATTTAGCATGGAATGGGTTAAGCTCAACATGCTATACAGACCCGTTGGGTTTATTAAAGTCATTTGAGTCTATGCATGTTTCTATGTAAGAATGGGTGTTTACAATTTCTACATCAATATTTACCTGAAATTCAAACCTTTTATTAGTCCTTCCTGGGAGTAATATCCCAGCATTTAGAATTTTCTAAATTAAGTTTGTTAAATTTGCTTTATGGGTTGCTGCTGATATATGTAGTAATGTTTGCCAGAATTTCAAAAAAAAAGTAAGGATTTAGTTTGCAATCAATTGAGCATGTTTTTTATATAGCCTCTTGATGTGCTCAATAGGATAATGTTCTTTTTTAAAAAAGTCAGTGTGTTTATATTGCAGATTTATATTTTAATGCCTGTTACTGCTAATTTTAACTGAGGTAATTATGTGATTATTTCTAAGGTTTTTGAGCATATATACCATGGGTTCCACAGTGAGAAATGGTAATATTACAATACTGCTTTGAATATTGCGCTGCATACTTTAAATTTTTAAGAAACTTTATTATTTCATATTGTATCTTTTGCATCCATGAAGAGGAAGGGGTGCAAATTGAAGAGCAGCAAAGGAACAAAGAAAACTGGGAAAACTGTGTGTGCCCCTTGTATAAAATTATACTTCTAACTTCTCACTATGCACTCAAATTTTGCTACAGTGAAACAACATTAAATCCCTGTATTTTTCTAAGACTAAAACTGTAAAAATAGTAGTAAGATACTGACATAACTGTGCTTGTAAAGATTGGAACAGTAATATAACGATCATAACCATAATTGAGGTGCCAGTGTTGTACTGGGGTGTACACAGTTAAAAAAATCTCTCAACACCAGGTTATAGTCCAACTTGTTTATTTGGAAGCAGTAGCTTTCAGAGCTAGTGCTTCCAAATAAACCTGCGTCTTATGATCTTGTACTCCATAACCACCTGATAAAGGAGCAGGTAATGAAAGCTCGTGCTTCCAAATAAACCTGATGGACTATAACCTGGTGTTGTGTGATCATAACCATAAATATCAAATAGCCAACTGATCATGTTTTTATTTGGGAGGGAAACAATTATGAAACATTTGATGTCAAGTGGTACATTGGTCAAAATCCACATTTGAAATTGCTTAAAATAACTTTGTGGAGTAAAACAAAATTACAAAATCACATCAAGTACACACGTTAGGTACTTTGACAATTGCTGTGCTACAAATCACATTAAACAAAACTGAATTCTACATTGCATGTCATGAAAATACCCATTACCAGGGCGCAGCACCTACTAATTTCACTAAAGTAAAAGCAATTGTTCAAAATACCATGAAAAAGTTCATTTCTTAATGTGGGCAAAATGTGTTAGAATGCTTTCTGTGCTGAGACGTTTGAGGAACAAATGGTCACCTCACAAGACAGCATTGTTTTTTGTTCTGTTATTTGTTTCACTTTTAAATTTGAAATCTAAGTGGCTGTTAATTCTAAGTAAGCTTAAAATGGTTGTTTTCTTCTTTCTAGATTATTTTCTTTCTGACTCGATAACCAACTAAAGTACATGAAAAGAATGATTACAAAGAAATAAACCATTGTTTTAAACAAAGTGTCTCATAAGACCAGATTTGTTATATCTTTGTGTATAAATTGTTTTTAAAAAGTCTGAAAAGCTAACCTAAAGTGTTCATGCATGTTTGAAATGATGGAAACACCTGACTTTATTAGTAGGAATACTGTACCCAGGAGGCTTTCTATTAATTCAATTTCAACACTTGAAAGATTTCATTTTACTTCAATAGACGTTTAAATAATCAAAGCACTTCTATGTGGCAAAAACTGTGGTCAAGAGTATCACCTCTAATGCTGCAAAATTGGAAACGTTGGGACTGAACCATATGGGATTTTGGAACTTGAGGGATTTCAGAAGGGTGGTTTGTACTGTGGCCAGATACAAGCTAGGTTGAAAGTGTTGGTCTCCTAAAATATGGGAAGAGATGTTGCCGGCCCAATCCTACATTCAGACCATCAAGTCTGCTCTTAATTTATTGAGATCATGGCTGATCTGATAGTCATAGAGTCATAGAGATGTACAGCATGGAAACAGACCCTTCGGTCCAACCCGTCCATGCCGACCAGATATCCCAACCCAATTTAGTCCAACCTGCCAGTACCCGGCCCATAACCCTCCAAACCCATCCAATTCATATATCCATCCAAATGCCTCTTAAATGGTGCAATTGTACCAGCCTCCACCACATCCTCTGGCAGTTTATTTCATACACGTACCACCCTCTGTGTGAAAAAGCTGTCCCTTAGGTCTCTTTAGTCCCCAAGTCCATTTTCCTACCTTTTTCACCCATACTGCTTGAGTCCTTGATTTTTAAAAAAAAATGTTTATCTCCACCTTGAATACACTTTGACCCAGCCTTTACAGTTCTATATGGTAAAAGATTCTGCAGATTTTCTACCCTCAGAAATTTCTCATCTCTCTCTCGAATAGGTTGACCCCCTTATTCTAAGAAGAGGCCGTCCTCTGGTCCCAAACTATCAAGTCCCAAAAAAAGCTTGTAATGATTCAGTAAGATCATCTCTCATTCTTATAAATGCGTATTAGTATAGGCTTAGTCTTTGTGACCTGTCGTTGTAAGACAGTCCCTCCACACCTGGGATCTATCTGAGGAACCTTCCTGGACTGCCTTCAATACCTGGATAGCTCCCTTTAAGTAAGAAAGCCAACACTGTTCATCGTATTTACCTGTGGTGTGACTAATGCCAGGATCTTCCTATTTTTGTACCCCAATTTCTTTGAAATGAAGGCTGACATTCTATTGACCTTTCCTTTTATCTGCTGAACTTGTATGCTAGCTTTTTGTGATTCATGCAGAAAGATTCCAAAATCACTGTGCTGCAGATTCCTGATATCTTTCTAAATTTAAATGTTCACCTCCTCACCAAGTCATTAATATATATCGTAAATAATTGTGGCCTCAGCACTGATTCTTGTCACTCCACTACTTACAGCTTGCAGTCCTAAAAGCTCCCTCCTTATCCTAACTCCTCCTATTTGTTAGCCAGTCCCCTCTCCATGCTAATATACTCCCTACAACACGACTCTTACCTTAATGTGTGGTACATGATCAAATGCCTTCTGAAAATCTAAATAAAGTACATCAAGTATTTTGCCTTTATCCAGCCTGCTTGTTACCTGAAAGATATATTCAAATTTTGAAGAGGTATAATTTCCCCTTCATGAAGCCATGCTGACTGGTTATGTTTTTCTAAGTGAGGATAATGTGTAGAAAGTACCAAGGAAATTAGTGGATTGGGAACAGGGCCTAAATAAAATTAACATAAGTAAAAATTTGGTAATGAGGAAATTAATGGAATGAAAAAGTAACAAATCCCTAGGACCTGATGGTTTCAGTTCAAGAGTTTTAAAGGAAGTTGGAAAGAAATTGTACATGCCCTGATTACAGGGCATGTACAGATTACAGAACAACCTCAGTTATCTGAATGTCAATTATCCAAATTTCGGATTGTCCTCACAAAATACTCTCCGTCATCTCGGTCGGGTAATCAAGGTTGTTCTGTATAATCTTTGAGTTCCTAGCTACAGGAGTCATCCCTCTGAATTGGAAAATTGCATGTCACTTTCTCTTAAGGGCAAAAGAGGAAAACCTGGGAATTACAGATCAGTTGGCCAAAATTCTGTGGTGGGGAAATTGAAGTCTACAATCAAGGATGAGGTATTTGGGCACATTAAATTTTCAGTAAATCAGGGGCACCCAATATGGATTCATGACAGGTGAGTCATGCCTGAATTTTTGGAGAGGTGAATAAGGTAGTAGACAAGATAACGTCTTTGGATGTTGCTTATATGCATTTGAAGAAGATATTTGATGAAGTCCCACAAGAGACTCAACTAAAATAGAAGCCCATGGAATTGAGGGCAAATTATCAAAATGACTACAAAATTGGAGGAGTGGCAGGCAACAAAGTAGGGCTAATGGGTAGGTACTCAAATTGGCAGGATGTGACCAATGGTGTCCTACAAGGATCTGTGTTGTTTTTGGTCATTATGACTTGGATAATGGCATAGAAAGTTGTTTATCCAAATTTTCTGATGACACAAAAATAGAATTGTAAACAGTGTAGATATTCTTTTGTAATTCATACTAAATGTATGGGCAAAATGTTGGCAGGTGAAGTACAGTCTAAGCAACCATGACATTATCCATTTTGGACAGAAGAGTTTTTTCCATTCACAGGGCATGGGCATTGCTGGCCAGGCCAGCATTTATTGCCCATTCCTAGTTGCCAATAGGGCAGTTGAGTCGCAACCCTTTGCTGTGGGTCTGGAGTCCCATGTCGACCAGACCAGACATGGATGACGGTTTCCTTCCCCAAAGGATATTCGTAAACCTGATAGGTTTTTCCAAGATCAGTGTACTTTCTAGATGGTATGAAGTTAAATACAGTGGACGTCTTTGGGGTTCAGGTACACAAATCTTTTAAAATATCATGAACAAGTACAGAAAGTAACTTAAGCTAATGAATTACAAGGTTGCAGAAATTTTCTTGCAGTTATACGCAACACTGATTAGTTTCCAGTTGGAATACTGTGAACATATATGGGCATGACATCTTAGGAAGGATATATTGGCCTTGTAAATTTACAAGAATGATACCTTTACTTAAGGGGTTATGAGGAGAGTTTAGGCCTGTTCTCTCTAGAATTTAGACGGTTAAGGACTGATCTGACCAAAATCTTCAATATTCGATATTAACAGGCAAGGATGGGATAGATAAACTATTTTCACTATATGGGGTTTCTAAAAGTAATTGCGGTAGTTGGAGAATTAATGGCAGACCATTCAGGAGAGATGTTAGGAAGCATTTCATGCACAGGGTGGTAGATATTTGGAACTTTCTTTCACAGACAGGAGTGGATGCAGAATCGATGATTAATTTTTAATCAGAATTTCTTTCTGTTAAGTAAATGTATTATGGGCCAAATGTATGGAATTAGGCCACAGATCAGCCATGATCGAATTGAATGAAGGAGCAGGTTCAAAGGGCTGAATGACCTGCTCATGTTCCTAAATGTGTACATATTAAATTATAATTTAGTATTTATAAATGCTGGGTTACCCTTCTATACTGTAATATTTTCTAAGAAGCAGCATTGTAACTTGTTTTGTATTCTTACCATTTTAAATAAAGGTGTTACACTGGCAATTTTCCAGTACTCTGGGACTTTTCCCATTGCCAAGGATTCTTCAAAGATTATAATCAGCACATCTCCCAACTCTGTAACTATTACTTTAATATCCTAGGATGCATCTCGTCAGGTCCAAGGGATTAATTGGCCTTTAGCTCCATTAGTTTCTCAAGCAATTTTCCTCTGCTTATTGTATTTATTTCCTCTCCTTTTGTCACTTGACTATTTAATTTTTTTGGGATGTTTAGTATATTCTACCATTAAGATTATGCAAACTATTTATTAAGCACCCCTACCTTTTTCTAGTTCTGCTTTATTTCCTCAGCTTTGTTCTCTAAGGCACCTATGTTAACTTTGGAGCCCCTCTTTTTTTTATATATATATATGTTTAGAGAATTTCCTGCAGTCCATTTTGATATTGTTTGCAAAGTTTGTCCTCTCCCTGTTAATCTTGTTGATCCTTTCGATTTTTAAAACTTGCACAATCTTCTAGCTTATCACAAATCTTTGTCACATTGAATAATTTTTTTCTTCCAATTTGATGCTATCCTGGGCTTGTCTGATTAATCATGACTAGCCTATCCCCTCGTTAGAATCCTTCTTTCTCATTGCAATCTATCCTTGCTATGTACCATGAACTGTTTTCTTAAATATCTGCCATTATTTCTCAACTGCCTTTGCTGCTAAACTCCATCCCCAGTCCACCCGAGCTCTGGCCTCATTCCTTTAATAACTATACTTAAAGATTAGTACAGTTGTTTCTGATCCAAGTATCCTTCTCAAACTGAATACTAAATTCTACCATTTATGGTCACTATCTTTTACTGTACCAGATCCAAAATGTCTCGATCCATGCTTTGATCCACAAAGTGCTATTCTAGGAAAACTATCCCAATCCGCTATTAAGTATTTCTCTTGGATATTTATGCTAATCTGCCCCCAATCTGCATGAAAATAGAAGTTGTTTTCTGCAGTGTAGGAATTTAATAGGATGTGAAAAGTGGTGGTTCCCTTTTTATCATATTTAAAGGTTTTTAACTACCGATTGAGACACAAGGTTGGACAGGTTGAATTTCATTGGCCATAGTCTTGCCTTTTCGAAATAATGAATTACATTATCATATCAGTCTGAGAAAGACTGAGCAGAATATTTTCCTATGGCAAGTGCCTAGGGGCTGCAGTATATCAACAGGATTTAGGTGCCATATACACATGAGAATTTTCAGTTTTTTAAAACCATTTTATACAGTTGGGATTTTATCTCTAAGAAGTTGTAATATTAAAAGGAAAAATGCACTGTTCTCTACAGATTTTTATTGGACCAGAATCCATGTGGAATAAGCACTGTACTCCGTATTGTGTGTGCAACTCTTGGAGTAAAATGTTTATCAGAATGATTAGATCTTAAAGGGTTAGAGTGCATAAATGTAACTTTATTTTTCCTGAGATTAGATGGTTATGTGATATAATTGATGTCTATTTCATGTAGCATAACATTTCTGGTAGGTTTGTGTGGCACTGTATTGAACTGTATCTATGCATACCACATCAAAAACATTACCCTCATCAAACCCCTCACCTTTTCAAAGAAGTCCAAGTTAGTTAAACATTATTTCCTTCAATAAAAAAATCAATGCTGGCTTTGACTAATTAATATGCATTTGCCCCAAATTATTGTTTTGAGGTTTATTCATCAAAATTAAACTGTAATTGCTGGGCTTATCTAACATTTTTTTGAACAGTGTAATTTTCCTGTGCTGCATCACCCCAAGTCCAGGGAAAACGAAGATTATGGCCACCATCCCTTCCATTTCCAGTCTCACTTCAAAATCCTTGGACTCATCTAATCAGCTATAAGTTCCAAGTAAATCTGATGTACCAATAGCTTATTCAATGCTGCAACCTCCAATTTTGAACCCTTCTCATGATAGAGTTTCCTCTTGTAGCACCATGGTTTGGATAGCATGTCCTTCCTTTGGAAGTGTACTAACTCAGGGAGCCCAACTGGAAAGGAACATCAAATGGACAAGGTGGGAAAGGTAGTGTACAGCATGCTTGTCTTCATGTATCAGGGCATTGAGTATAAAAAATTGGCTAGTCATGTTGCAGCTGTTCAAAACTTCAGGCAAGTTTTGGAATTGTAGTGACCAGAACAGCATATACACAATAGAAAGAATGTGAAGGCTTTGAAGAGGGTACAAAATAGATTTATCAGGATGTTGCTGAGATTTATTTTTTTAAACATAGAGAAGTGATGTTACAATAAATTTACAGCTTTCCCACCACCAAAGCACAGACTTTGTTTTGTTTCTAATTATTAACGACAGTAAATTTACCTGTGTAGCCAATTATGGGCACTGCAAACCATCAAAGTGACAGTTGGATAGGGAGAGAGTGTGAAGGGACTAAATCAAAATGTAACTGGAACAGCAAACAAAGCACTAAAACTCCTGCAGTGCCCACTTGTATTGCTTTCTCCATCTCTGCTTTTTTCTACATGTTATCATTCAAGCAACTTCCCCAGCACCAAATTGCTCTGACTGACATTTTTTTAAAAACCTCTAACCGCCACCAGTAATCACCCCGTAGCTAATTAAATATTTAGAAGCAAGTAATGCAGACCATAACACGTTGGGGGGGGGGGGGGGTGTTAAAATTCAGAACTGTTATCACATGTGTCTGAATGACATGCCCACCACCAAAATTACCATGACCTCTTGTTTTTTTAGCTACCACTAGTAATCATCCATGTAGTCAATAAAATATTTACAAGCAGAGTCCATTATGGGCAATGGAAACCATCAATGGTAAGGTGATAGGTAGGATACAGAGCACGGAAAGGGACTAAATCAAAATGGAGTTGGAGGGGGCAAATAAAGCACTGCATCTCTGTGGTGCCTACCTTTCTCTCTAAAGGCATTGAGAGCATGGGATGTGACTTTTTTCTCTCTTTCAACCCAGAAGTGTTATCTCACAACTGGGAAACTTCCCTCGATCAAAATCAAATCGCCCTGTTCAGATATGTTATGATACATGTTTTGGGACAATTGAGACTTGAACTTGAGCTGCTGGGCTCAAAGAGAAGGACAATGTGCCACAAAAGGATATGTCCTTAGATATTTTTACTCAACCTGTCCAGACATATTATGACACACCTTTGGAGCAATTGGGACTTGAAGCCAGGACTCCTCGCTTGGAGGTAGGGACACAACCACTGCACCACAGGACTGCTAGCATATGTCTTTTCTTCTGCCATTCTATGTTCTGTGATTTCAATGGCCTAAAAATATTTTGCCTGATTTGTAAATTTGACCACTTGGCGATAAGTTTCAATTAGTCACTTTTGTGGGTTAGAAACAGAAGTGGGGCAACGACCAAACCTGGCACTGCATTCAATATATTTCCCCCCCCCCCCCACCCCCAACACAACTCAAATGAGTACATGTTGTTTTCTGTCCAGTCTCTCCGTTTTCCTGAATGTACTCAATTCCTGCCACTTTGCACAGAAGAAACAATGGTAAGTTCAATGTTTTCAAATACCTGGCACTGTCACAAAGATGTGCTAGCTGCGGTTCACTTTTGTTTTCAATTATTTAAAGAAATCTCAGGACATTTTATTAATTATCCAATTTTTCCTAATCAACCTGTTTGAAGATATAACGACTGGAGCAAATGGGACTTGAACCTATGCCTCCCATTCCAGGGGGTAGGGACATTACCACTGCACCACAATAGGGCCCAATTGTATGTCTAACACATCAGATTTTAATTGACTGAAATAAACGCAATTCAGGCATTTTAGACCGTAAGACACAGGAGCAGAAATTAGGCCATTCAACACATCGAGTTTGCTCGGCCATTCAATCATGGTTGATAAGTGTCTCGATCCCATTCTCCCGCTTTCTCCCCATAATCCTTGATACTCAAGAATCTATCTATCTCAGTCTTAACTATACTCAATGATCTGGCCTCGCCAACCTTCTGTGACAGTGAATTCCATAGATTCACCACTCTTCGGCTAAAGAAATTTATCCTTATCCCCATTCTAAAAGGTTTTCCCTCTGGTCCTAGTCTCTCCTACCAATAGAAACATCTTCTAAACATCATCTCTGTCCAGGCCATTCAGTATTCTGTATGTTTTAATTAGATCCCCCTCATTCTTTGAATCTCCATCGAGTATAGATCCAGAGTTCTTGAGCATTCCTTACATGTTAAGCTTTTCACTCTTGGGACTATGCTCATGAACTTTATCTAAACATGCTCCAGGGCCAGTATATCCTTCCTCAGATGTGAGGCCCAAAACTGCACGCACCACTCCAAATGTGGGTCTGACCAAAGCCTTTTAGAGCCTCAGAAGTATATCCCTACTTTTACATTAAAGTCCCCTCAAAATAAATGCCATCATTGCATTTGCCTTCCTAACTACAGACTCAAACTGAAAGTTTACTTTGAGAGAATCCTGGACGAGAACTCCCAAGTCTCCTTGTACTTCTGAATTTTCTCCTCATTTTAGAAAATAGTCCATGCCTGTATTTTTTTTCTACCAAAGTGCATGACATCACACTTTCCCATGTTATACTCCATCTGCCACTTTTTTGCCTACTCTCCTAATCTGTCTAAATTGTTCTGCAGCCTCCTTGCCGCCTCAATGCTACCTGTCCCTCTACCTCTCTTTATATCATCTGCAAACCTATCCAGAATGCCCTGCATTCCTTCATCGAGATCATTAATGTATGAAGTGAAAGGTTGTGGTTCCAACACTGACCCTTGCGAAACACCACTTCTCACTAGCTGCCATTCTGAGAGACCCTCTTATCCTCATTCTCTGCCTTCTGCCAGACAGCGAAGCTTCTATCCATGCCAGCACCTTACCTCTGACACTGTGGGCCCTTACCTTACCCATTAGCCACCTGTACAGCACCTTGTCAAAGGAAACATTTAATATTTGAACTGCCACACAAATGGGAGAAATGACAGACACAAACTATAATGAATATTTCTAAATACAAATTTAGATAAATGAAACATCACAAAAATAAGCAAGCTGATGGTGTCAAATTGCGCCTGCTCTTCAGCTGCAACCACATAGAGCAAACTTAGTTAATGAGTTTAAAGAATTTAGCCTTCAGTATTCTTCCAATACTTTTAATTGGATGAATTGAAATAAAATGTGTTAGTCAAATATGTCTGAATGATTTATCCTAAAAGTTTAAATATTATGAACCTTATAAATTAGTTTTCTAAAAGATATCCTTGGCATGTGAATCTTGCTGTCAAGGCCAGAATGTATTGTCCATCTCTAGTTGCCCTTGAAGATGGTGACCTTCCTTACTGAACCATTGTCATTTGTGTGGAACATGTACACCTGAAGGAGGACTTGGCTTTTGACCCAGCAACAGTGAAGGAATAGCAATATAGCTCCAAGTCTGGATGGTGTGTGGAGGGGAGTGTGCAGTTGGTCCCATGCAATGTTGCATTTTTTTCCTCCTTGCTATTGGAAGTTATAGGTTTGGAAGATGCCTGTGGAGGAATGTTATAAGTTGCTTTTGTGCAGCTTGTAAGCAGTGAATGGATTAGTGATTAGACAGGCTGTTTTGGATGCTGTTTAGCTTCCAGAGTGTAATCGGAGCTGCAGTTATTCAGGCAAATGGAATGTATTCAATAGCACTCATGATGTTTCGTCAACGATGGATAGTTTGAGAGTCAGAAGGTGAGCTATTCATGGTCGAATTTCTGCTGACTTTTTATTGCCAATATATTTATATGGCTTGGTTCAATTCATGTCTGGTCAACAGTAATCCTCAGGAGATGGTTAGTGGGATATTTGAGGATGGTAATATTGTTAGATGTCAGCAGGAGATGATTACCTAGTATTTGTGGGAGAACATGTCACAGGGATATTGGCCGTAAAGTATGATTCCATGAAGGTATGCCAGGCTGATTCTTGACTGTCCCAGTTTTAGCACAGGTCTCCTGATGTTAACAAAGAGAAATTTGCAGGTGCCCCTTTGTCATTTCTAGATGCTGTTGATGTTTTATACTACTCAACATTTTTGTAATGATTTGCTACAAGTGAATGGTTTGAGGAGGCATTTCAAAGGCTATTTAAGAAGTTCACACATTGTTGGTCTGGAGTCAAATTTAAAACAGACCAGATAAACACAGCAGATTTCTGCCTATGAAAGACATCAGTGAGCTATTTAGGTTTTTACAACATTTCAAGCTTTTATGATTAAATTCCTCAGCTGCCAGGGTGAAATAATTTGCACCTCTGAATTGCTAGTCCAGTAACATCACAATTCTACCACTCTTCCTTTGTCCCACTTGACTCCACGCTCTCGACTTTGCAGAAGTTCAACCATCAGAAATGTAAAAAGATTATCAGAGTTTGGTGTTATCAAATATAACAGTTGATTAAAGATAACTGCTAAATTTCTCCTGATAAACAACAAAAAAATTACAGTGGCCTGTTTGAGCATCTTAATCTTTTTGGCTGAGATAATATAGCTGTAGAGAAAACCAAGTTGTTAGCTTTACCTTTCCAGTATGTATTACAAGTTGCACTCTTGTTTGCCGTAAGATTTAATTTTATAAACCTAAATTTAAAAATAATACTTCAATGAATCCAAATGGTTTTTACAAATATATTAAGGACAAAAGGGTAACTAGGGAGAGAATAGGGCCCCTCAGATCAGCAAGGTGGCCTTTGTGTGGAGCCACAGAAAATGGGGGAGATACTAAATGAATATTTTGCATCAGTATTTACTGTGGAAAAGGATATGGAAGATATAGACGGGAAATAGATGGTGACGTCTTGCAAATGTCCAGATTACAGAGGAGGAAGTGCTGGATATCTTGAAACGGTTAAAGGTGGATAAATCCCCAGGACCTGATCAGGTGTACCCGAGAACTCTGTGGAAAGCTAGAGATGTTTGTATCATCGATAGCTACAGGTGAGGTGCCGGAAGACTGGAGGATGGCAACCGTGGTGCCACTGTTTAAGAGCGGTAAAGACAAGCCAGAGAACTATAGAGCGGTGAGCCTGACCTCAGTGGTGGAATCCTGAGGGACAGGATGTACATGTATTTGGAAAGGCAAGGACTGATTCAGGATAGTCAACATGGCATTGTGAGTGGGAAATCATGTCTCACAAACTTGATTGAGTTTTTTGAAGAAGTAACAAAGATGATTGATGAGGGCAGAGATGATTGATGAGGGCAGAGCAGTAGATATGATCTATATGGACTTCAGTAAGGCGTTCGACAAGGTTTCCCATGGGAGACTGATTAGCAAGGTTAGATCTCATGGAATACAGGGAGAGCTAGCCATTTGGATACAGAACTGGCTCAAAGGTAGAAGCCAGAGGGTGGTGGTGGAGGGTTGTTTTTCAGACTGGAGGCCTGTGACCAGTGGAGTGCCACAAGGATCTATGCTTGGCCCTCTACTTTTTGTCATTTACATAAATGATTTGGATGCGAGCATAAGAGGTACAGTTAGTAAGTTTGCAGATGACACCAAAATTGGAGGTGTAGTGGACAGCGAAGAGTTTACTCCGATTACAGCAGGATCTGGACCAGATGGGCCAATGGGCTGAGAAGTGGAAGGTGGAGTTTAATTCAGATAAATGTGAGGTGCTGCATTTTGGGAAAGCAAATCTTAGAAGGACTTATACACTTAATGGTAAGGTCCTAGGGAGTGTTGCTGAACAAAGAGACCTTAGAGTGCAGGTTCATAGCTCCTTGAAAGTGGAGTCGCAGGTAGATAGGATAGTGAAGTAGGCGTTTGGTATGCTTTCCTTTATTAGTCAGAGCATTGAGTACAGGAGTTGGGAGGTCATGTTGCAGCTGTACAGGACATTGGTTAGGCCACTGTTGGAATATTGCGTGCAATTCTGGTCTCCTTCCTATCGGAACGATGTTGTGAAACTTGAAAGGGTTCAGGAAAGATTTACAAGGATGTTGCCAGGGTTGGAGGATCTGAGCTACAGGGAGAGGCTGTTTTCCCTGGAGCGTCGGAGGCTGAGGGGTGATCTTATGGAGGTTTACAAAATTGAGGGGCATGGATAGGATAAATAGACAAAGTCTTTTCCCTGGGGTTGGGGAGTCCAGAACTGGGGGGCATAGGTTTAGGGTGACAGGGGAAAGATATAAAAGAGACCTAAGGGGCAAGATTTTCACGCAGAGGGTGGTACGTGTATGGAATGAGCTGCCAGAGGAAGTGGTGGAGGCTGGTACAATTGCAACATTTAAAAGGCATCTTGATGGGTATATGAATAGGGAGGGTTGGATGGATATGGGCCGGGTGCTGGCAGGTGGGACTAGATTGGGTTGGGATATCTGCTCTGCATGGACGGGTTGGACCGAAGGGTCTGTTTCCATGCTGTACATTTGTATAACTCTATGATTGTAATCTTCAAAGGTTGTACGTTATAGTAATGGCAGTATGTAAATAAAATCTCACCTTTTGCTCAATTGTGTTAAATATTGCCAAAAATTGATTGTCAACCTCATTTAAATTGAGTTGATTAATACAAAAAAACTACTTTTGCATGAAGATCCACACAATGAAAAACACTGCGTAATAAAAGTTATTATAATGATCATAATAGGCCATAGTTTGCCTGATATACTGAGACAAGGAAAACTTGAAGGTTGAATGTTATGCTTGTTGAAAAACTGCTGCAATCTGTTTAAACTGTTATTGTTACTTGCTGTACATTAGTGGAAGTTGTAAATAAGTAGAATGCTGGGACATATTTTCTGATAGATTTTGACCTATTTTGTGAAAAATAGTTTTAGTTAATCCAGCCTTCTAAGCCTTTCACAATGCAATGTTATGTATTCAGATGAGAACTTATATTCCCAAATTACTAGATACATCTAGTTTGAACTTTCCTCTGCTTTATACCTAACCAGTTAGAGAAAGATGAATCCTGTATCTTTACTAAAGTGTCAGTTGCTCTATTCACAAATAATAAGAAGGGGCTTTCCTCAGTTAAGCCTCAGATGTAACATGCTGCTTCCTGTTCTCACCCTTAAAGTTGCATGCAACACCCTTGCAGAATCATGGTTTGTTTCTAATTCATCCACAATCATTTTGTGTGTATTCACACCGAATTGACTGGTCATTAATGAACATTTGCTGAGACAGAGATTTTGCCTGTAATTTCGAAAGAAAAGGAGAGATGAACTGTTGCCAGCAATCATAGAATTGTAGAATCTGTACAGTTTGGAAGCAGTCCATTTGGCCCATTGAGTCTTCACCAATCCTCCAATTAGATCCATCCCCCTACCTATCCCTGAAATCCTGCATTTCCAATGGCCAATCCACCTCTTCTGCACAGCTGTGGATGGTTGGAAGAACCCACGCAGACACAGGCAAAATGTATAAACTCCACTGGGTTCCTGACACTGAGGCAGCAGTGCTAGCCACTGGGCTGCCCAAAGGGCTATGTGTTTTATATCACCAAAGTGTTCAATAATTTCTCCTTAACTCCAATATTCAGTTACCAATCATAATAAATCAGTAACATTCCAAGATTGAAGTCAAAATGTTGTGACATTTGCTCAACTGCTGCATGTAACTTCAAGCAATTTGTTCATTCTGATTGACCCTAACACTCAGGGGCAAGTAACTATCTACATCTATCCTGTTAAACAGGAATTAAGATTTAGGTTACTGGCTGGTGACTCTCAAAGGTAGATAAATGGAGGAAATAATGGAGTTGGTTGATGTTACAAGTTGAAATAGGATATAGAAACCTAGAAAATAGGAGCAGGAGTAGTAGGCAATTTGGTTCTTCAAGTCTGCTCTTCCACTCAATATGATGATACCTGATCATCCAATTTAGTATCTTGTTCCTGACGACTTCCTATATCCTCTGATCACTTTAGACCTAAGAGCTATATCTAATGCCTCTTTGAAAACTTCCAATGATTTGAATTCAACTGCTTTCTGAAATATGAAGTCTGATCCAAACTCAGCACTGTAAAAGGAGTCGGATAAACCAGAAAATTGAGAAGCAGATTACTTCAATTTACCAGAACCTACCCAATAGGATCAACTTAATAAAGTTTGTCGGACCTGACTGATATTTATTACTAATCATTATTATGAGGCAGATTATATTTCATAAACCTTAGAACTCTTTGAGGGACGCAAAATCAGATGCTAAAAGTAAATCATTCGAAGTGGCTCAGCTGATGTTTTAAAAGGTTCTAATAATGTGCAACACAATACTTCCATCAGTGAAGAACAGGAGAGTTTCTCTGGGTTTGAAAATATACTTGATGGACAACCAGCCCTTCTAGGTGATTAGGAAGGCAGATGTCCATTGAGAGGAAAACAGAAAATAAAGATTGGAATATTTTGCTGCAGTTGTACAAAGGCATTGAAGCAGTATGGAGTACTTGTAGAGTTTTGGTCACTTTTTATTTAAGAAAAGACAATTTCAAAAGATGTAATGCAGCGAAGGTTCTCTTTACTGACTCCTGAGATGACAGGAAGATTATCTTGTGAGGAAAGGTTCGTCGGGCTCGGTGTGATTCCATTAGGATTTGAATGATGAGAGCTGATCTTATTGAATCCTCAAAGATCCTGAGCAGAGTTGACAAAGTGGATACCGAGAAACCATTGCCCTGTGGGAGTGACCAGAACTAGGGAACACTGTCTCAAAGTAAGGCTCACCTATTTAAAACAGAGAAGAGAATGCTTTCCTGTAAGAGTATCTTGAGTCTGTGAAATTTTCTTCCTTGGAAAGCAGTGGAGACACTGATGTAAATATTTTCAAAGTGGCAATAGAGAGATTCTTTAGTAAAAAAAAAAATGAGTCAAAGGATATTGGGAGCAGGCAGGAAAGTGGAGCTGATGCCACAATCAGATCAGACATGATCTTGTTTGGCAGAACAAGTTTGAGGAGCTCAAATGGTCCAATCCTGCTTCTAATTCATGCCCCGCCTTCCTCAACTCTTTCCTGAGCTAATGTGATGACAACCTTCAGTGAAACAAATAGGTGAGCTGTTGATAGCTGAATGCAGATGTAGCTCACCAACATTATCTAGATAAGTCCCACGACCTAATGTACCTAATGGTGTCTCTGAGACAAATATAAGCTGCCCCAGTCTAGAATTGAAAATGGACAGAGACCAAATTCCACTCCATGTTTCTGGAATGATTATGAAAGGATAACTGAAGCAACTGGGAGAAGAGGAGCCTAACTCTATCAAAACCATGAGGAAGTGATGAATTTGAGTGCTCACTTTGGGCAGTGCAAATCACGTGGCACGTTACTTCCAACTTTGGCACTTTATTTGAGAACGGGAGAAACTAGAATGCAGCAGTCAAAAGCATTCAATGTATTCACTGTCAGGAACTGATTCTGTCCTGGACAGCTGCTTGGCAGAAAACTCTTGTAAAGATTGAGTGTTTAGACCTTTTAACTACTGCCAGCAACAACATTACTTTATGCAGAGGTGCCCATATCTGGACAGTCCCTATATAGGTTGGTGTCGATAGCAACAGTACACTGGGAATCCCCCATTACATACTAAGGGGGGTATTTGCATAATTACCACAGATTTAAATATCAGTTTTGGGCTCGCTGGTTCTGAACAGTGGTGTGGGGAGCGTGTAGATCACTTGAACCTGAAACTAATGATGCTGACATTGTAAATCCTGGTGTTAGGAAGCCAGGGAACTGTGACTTAAAGCTGCATGCGATATTTACAGTGTGCTTACAGTGCTACTTTGACATCACTGATCTCTCTTTGATGGAGTAAAGGTCAGTATCTTTGTAAGCTCAGTCAGTAAGAAGTGGTTGCAGGCAGCGAAGTACATTCAGTTGAAAATGCTTTGTTGCATGCTGTACCTGGTAGTTGAACATTGCCTGTAGGAATTTCTGTCTGTAAACCCATGAGAAAGGACAACACAGTGGCAATGATAAAACTTTTGCCATTTATGTATTGAAAATTCTAACACAATTCACATAAATATTTATTGCTCCCATTTGTTAAGCAAAAGGCATCCAAGTGCTAGAGGAAGTGGTGGAAGCTGGTGAAATGACATCATTTAGATTAGATTAGATTCCCGACCGTGTGGAAACAGGCTCTTCGGCCCAACAAGTCCACACCGACCCTCTGAAGAGTAACCCACCCAGACCCATTTCCCTCTGACTAATGCACCTAACACTATGGGCAATTTAGCATGGCCAATCTACCGGAGGAGAAAGTGAGGACTGCAGAAGCTGGAGATCAGAGCTGAAAATGTGTTGCTGGAAAAGCGCAGCAGGTCAGGCAGCATCCAAGGAACAGGAGAATCGACGTTTCGGGCATATGCCCAATCTACCTGACCTGTACATCTTTGGACTGAGAGGGGAAACCCGAGCACCCGGAGGAAACCCACGCAGACACTGGGAGAATGTACAAACTCCACACAGACAGTCGCCCGAGGCTGGAATCGAACCTGGGTCCCTGGCACTGTGAGGCTGCAGTGCTAACCACTGAGCCACTGTTTATAAGACATCTAGATGGGTACATAAATAGGAAGGGTTTGGAGCGATATGAGTCAAATGTTGGCAAATGGGAGTAGATTAGGATATCTGGTTGGCATGGACGAGATGGACCAAAAGGTCTGTGTAGCTCTATGACTCTAAGCACCTAAAGACTATAAAACCATAAAACAAAGGAACAGAAGTAGGCTATTCCACCCTTCAAGTCTGTTCTCCCTTTCAGTGAGATCATGGCTGATCTGATAATTCTTAATTCCACTTTCCTGTCTTATCTGTATAACTCTTGATTCCCTATTTTTTCACATGTACTCATGGGAAGTGGCTATTGTTGGCTGGCCAACCTTTATTGCCCATCCTTTGTTCCCTTTGAAGGTGGTTATGAGCTGCCACCATGAATCACTGCAGTCCATGTGCTACAGGTTGACCCACAATGGTGTTATGAAAGGGATTCCACGATTATGACCCAGCGACAGTAAGTAGCAATATGTTTTCTAGTCAGGATGATGAGTTGCGTGGAGGTGAACTTGCAGGTGGTGCTGTTTCCATCTATCTGCTGTCCTTGTCTTTCTAGACTGAAGTGGCTGTGGGTCTAGAAGGTACTTTCCAGTGATCTTTGGCAAATTTCTGCAGTGCATCTTGTAGATCTCTCACACTGCTGCTGCTGAGTGTTGGTGGTGAAGTGAGTGGATGTTTGTGGACGTGGTACCAATCAAGTGGGCTGCTTTGTCCTAGATGGTGTCAAACTTCATAAATGTTGTTGGAGTTGCACTCATCTAGGAATGTATTCCATGAAGCTCCTGACATTTGCCTTGTAGATGATGAACAGCCTTTGGGAGTCAGAAGGTGAGTTACTCGCCACAGTATTCCTAGTCTCTAACCTGCTCTTGTAGCCACTGTGTTTATCCACTAAGTCCAGTTGAGCTTCTGTCCATGGTAACCTCTTCCCCCAGGGGAATTCAGTGATTGTCTCTTATTAGAAATGGTCATTGCCTGGCATTTCTGTGGTGTGAATGCTACTTGCCACTTGTCAGCCCAAACCTGGAAATTGCCCAGGTCTAGTGTCTGAAGAGGTGCAAATGGTGCTGAGCATTGTGTAATCATCAGGGAGCATCCCCACTTCTGTCCTTACGATGGAGGGAAGGTCATTGGTGAAGCACCTGGCTGGGCCTACGACACTACCCTGAGGAACTCCGGCAGAGATGTCCTGGAGCTGAGATGACTGACCTCGAACAACCACAACCATCTTGTGTGATGGGTATGACCACAACCACCGGAGAGTTTGCCCCCGATTCCCATTCATTCCAGTTTTACTGGGACTTTTTGATGCCATGCTCTGTGAAATGTAGCCTTGATATCAAAGGCTGTCACTCTCACCCCACCGTGGAATTCATATTTGAAGCAAGGCAGTGATGAAGTTGGAAGCTGAGTGGCCCAGGCATTCCGGGAATGGTAGCACTGTTATTGACACCTTGTATCACTTTAAAAATCTGTCTCAGCTTTGAATATACTTAATGATCCAGCCTAAACAGCTGTCTGCGGTAAGGAAAGTCACAGATTCATTAATCTCTGAGAGAAGAATCTCTGTCTCAAATGGGCAGCCCCTGATTCTGAGATTATGTCCTCTGGTCTGAGACTCTCCCATGGGAGACGACCATTCAGCACACTGTCAGACTATCTACGTATCTTATTTTCAATAACACTGCCTTCCATTCTTATTAACTTCACTGGGTGCAAGACCAACCTACTCAACCTCTCCTCATAAGGCAGTCCCTCCATACCCAAAATCAGCTGAGAAAATTGTGAATGCATGGAATGCCTTGCCAGCTGTGGTGGTGGAAGCGAAGTCATTGGGAACATTTAAGCGACTGCTGGACATGCACATGGATAGCAGTGAGTTGAGGGGTGCGTAGGTTAAGTTACTATATTTTACATTAGGATTAAGTCTCAGCACAACATCGTGGGCCTAAGGGCCTGTTCTGTGCTGTACTTTTCTATGTTCTATGAACTTTTCCTGGATTGCCTCCAATGTCAGTGTATCTTTCCTTAGATAAGGGCTCCAAAATTGTTCACACTATTCCAGTTCTGAACTCACTTCATATAGTTTTACCAAAACCTCCCTGTTTTTATATTCTATTCCCTTTGAAATAAAGGTCAGCATTCCCTTTGCCTTCCCTATTACTTGCTGCCATGTATACTAGATTTTTGTGATTCATGCGGGGGGCTCCAAAATCCCTCTGCACTGCAACTTTCTGCTGTCTTTCTCCATTTAAAAAAATATTCAGCTGCTTCACCCTTTTTATGTGGAAACTCCCATTTTTCCACAATATTCATTCTGCCAAATTTTTGCCCACTTTCTTAACCTGTTTATATTCTTCTGTAGACCCTTTATCATCCGCACCACTTACCTTCCCATTTGTCTTTTGTCATTGTTTACAAACATGGCTATCCCTGTGGAACTCCACTATTAGAGTTTCTTTTTATCTGTCCTTAACAAAGAAAGGATGTTCTGGTGATGAAGAGAATGCAACAAAGATTTACCAGACTGATTTCTGAAATGGCATTCTTAAATGACTGGCTGAAGAGAGATTGGAAACTGGACTTTAAATGAGCAAAGGTCTCATAGAAAGCTTTAGAATTCAAGTTAGACTCAAAGGGGTGATGACCAGGAAGTCCTGAACCAGGGTCCATAGTCTAAGGAAACAGGATAGGCCATTTAGGACTAAGATGAGGAGAACTTTCTTCCCCCAGAGAGTGGCAAACCAGTGGAATTCTCTGCCACAGAAAGTAAGTCAAAACATTGAATGTTTTCAAAAAGGAGTTGATCTAGCTCTTAGGGAGTAAACTGTATGGGGAAAAAGCAGGAGGAGGGTACTGAGTTGGGTGATCAGCCACAATCATACTGAATGATGGAGCAGCCTTTGAAGAGCCTATTCTGCTCCTATTTTCCATGTTTCCATTATGACTCGTGCATCCACTATCTCAACTCATCATGTCCAGGGTACCTACCAGTCTTTCACCCCATTAGTTACCCTACTACTTGTTCTCTTATGACATTTATTTTCATTGAATTCTTCTGCCCCTTGTTGTTTGAGATTATTTAATACTATTGGAATGCTATTAGTGGATTCTACCATGAAGACTTATGCAAAATATTTATTTAAGTGCTCTACCATTTCCTGCTTCCCCATTATTACTTCCTGAGCCTCTCGGAGGCAAATTCTCATTTTAGCATCTCTTTATTTTTGTGTTTAAAGAAGCTATTTCTGCCCATTTTTATACTATTGCTAGTTTACCCGCTAAGTTTATTTTCGCTATCTTTACTTTTTTTTGGTTCAGATTTTGTCACCTTTTTATCAAACTTGCCAAATCCTCTGACTTGCCACTAATTATTGTCATATTTTGTACTTTATTTTATTGTTAACTTCCTTGATAAATAATTTTCTTATACCCACATGTGATTCTCCTAGAGCAGAATCCTTGCTCATGGGGATATTTCTTTGAGTCATGAACTATTTTCAAAAATTTCAGTTATTATTTGTTAACTGTCTTTTCTGATAAACTCTTTTCCCAGTCCACTCCAGCCAACTCTTTTTTTCATTCCTTTGTACTTACCCTTAAAGTTTAACACAGTTGTTTCTGACTAAAATTTCTTGCTGGATACTCTGTCATGTCGTGCAGGGGATCTTTTACTTCCAGATAATTTATTAAACTTGCCTCATTACACATCACCAGATCCAAAATAGCTTTGTTCCTGGTTGGATCCACATAATATCATTGTAGTAAACTGTCCCAAATACACTCCGTTTGAATTTTCCCAATCCACATGAAGATTAAAGTTACCCATGATTAATATACTTTAACGTGTCTGTAATTACCCTCATTATCTCCTTTATTTATTCTCTGTTCTACTATTCTGGCTGGAGGCAATTGCCTAGTGGTATTATTGTTGGACTGTTACTCCAGAGACACAGGTAATGTTCGGGGGACCTTGCTTCAAATCCTGCCACAGCAGATAGTCATAGAGCTGTGTAGCTTGGAAACAGAGCCTTTGGTCCAACTTGTCCATGCTGACCAGCTATCCTAACATAATCTAATCCCATTTGGCCCATATCCCTCTATTCATGCACCTATCCAGAGGCCTTTTAAATGTTTTAATTGTACCAGCCTCGACCACTTCCTCTGGCAGCTCATTCCACACACGCACCAGACTCTGCATGAATAGGTTGCCCCTTAGGTCCCCTTTAAATCTTTCCCCTCTCACCTTAAACCTATGCCTGCTGGTTTTGGACTCCCCTAACCAGTTTACCCTGGGAAATCAACCTTGTCTATTTACCCTATCCATGCCCCTCATGATTTTATAAACCTCTATAAGGTCTCCCCTCAGCCTCCGACGCTCCAGGGAAAACAGCCCCAGCCTGTTCAGCCTCTCCCTGTAGCTCAAATCCTCCAACCCTGGCAACAATTTTGTAAATCTTTTCTGAACCCTTTCAAGTTTCACATAATTCTTCCTATAGCAGGGAGACCAGAACTGCATGCAGTATTTCAATAGTGGCCTAACCAATGCCCCATACAGCTGCAACATGACCTCCCAACTGCCATACTCAAAGAACAGATAAAAAAAGGCAAGTATACCAAACACCTTCTTCACTACCCTGTCTATCTTTGACTCTACTTCAAGGAACTGTGAATCTCCACTCCAAGGTCTCTTTGTTCAGCAACACTCCCTAGGACCTTACCATTAAGTGTATAAGTCCTGATGATGAAATTTGAATTCAATAAAAATCTGGAATTAGAGTCTAATGATGACAATGAATACGTTGTCATTTCTCAGATAAAAATCCATCTAGTTCACTGATGCTCTTCAGGGAGGGAAACAGCTATACTTACCTGGTCTGGTCTACATGTGACTCCAGATCCATAGCAGTGTGGTTGACACTTAACTGCCCTCTGAGCAATTCGAGATGAGCGATTAAAAGCTTGTGTAAATGAGTAAGCAAAACTCCTAGTTATTTCTTACCTCCTCTGCTTGATCCAATCCAAGATTATTTCTTGCTAATTCACTCTTGTACTAACAGAGCCACCCTACTTACTAACTGCACCTGCAGGCTAACCGTTTGTTTCATATAAAAGCACACCCATTTTGGAGTTGGTCATCATTTAAATAATCATCTGCCTGTTGATTCTACCTAACAAAGTGCATAACTTCATACTTGCCTAAATTAAACTTGATCTGCCAAGTTTTTCCCTCTCTCAATTATCTATATTCCTTTGCAGATTACTTTAGCCCTTATCACCACATGCCCTACCATCACTCCTTGTATCATCCATAAATTTTGATACATTGATCCATCTTCCATATCATTAATATAAGTAAGTAATAAGAGAGGTCCTTGTGGTCCTCCAAAGGTTATGTCTTTCCAACCTGAAAAAGACCAATGAATCTATCTTCTGTGTATCAACCAATCCTCAATCCATGCTAATACAATACCCCCAACACACCCTATCTTGTGCATAAACGCTTTATGTGGCATCTTATCACGTGCATTCTACATTTAATAGTTCCCATTTATGAACTCTGCTTATTATATCCTCAAAAAATTCTAGCAAATTGGCCAAATGTGATTTCCTGTTCATTAAAATATGTTGACTCTGTTGGATTGTCTTAAGCTTTTCTAAATGTTCTACTATTTCTTCCTTAATAATGGATTCTATCATTATCTCGATGACAGATGTTCAGCTAACTAGCCTATCATTTCCCGTTTTCTGTCTCATTCCCTCCTTAAACAAGGATTCAAATTTGTAATTTTTCATTCCACTGTAACCCTCATGGAATCCTGAGAGTTATGGAATATTTCAGCCAATGCCCACACCATCTCTGCACCCACTTCTATTAAAACACTTGGATGCAAGTCATTGAGTCCTGTTGACCTGTCTGCCTTCAGGTTCATTAGTTTGTTAAATACTTTGTCCCTTGTGACTGTTACAGGATTTTAACTAATATCTTTGGAATGTTTATAGTGTCCTCCATCATTGAGGATGCAAATATTTGTTTAAGTTACTTGCCTGCTCTACAGTGTGAATTCCCCAGTTCTCCAAAGGTCCGATACTTACTTCAGCTGCACTCTTTATATTTCTTTAGAACTATATGCTGTTTGTTTTTATATTTCTTGCCAGTTTGCTTTCATAATCAATTTTCTCTAGACTTTTAGTCATTCACAGTTTGTTTTAAAAGAAAGTCCCAATCCTTTGGCTTACCACAAGTCTTTGCTGCTTGTATGCCTTAGTTTTGTATCTGATAGTCTTCTTAATTGCCTTTGTTAACTGTAGATAGTTTATCCTTCTCATCAACTTCTTTTTGACTAGAATAGTTTTTTTTACTGAGCATTATAAAATATTTGTTTAAATGGCTGCTGCTATTCGTCTGCTGACATTCTGTTTAGTCTATTTCCCAGCTCACTTTAGACCATGCATTCTTCATACCTCTGCAATCGCCCTTATTTTGATTGAGGACACTGGTTTGAGAACCAAGGTACTCTCCCTCTTTCTTCTCTCATATTGAGATTGCCAACTCATTGAAGTTTTAACTTCTCGAACTTTTATTAATCTTGCCTCATTCCACATTACTGAATCTAAAATAGCCTGTACCCAGGTATGTTATACAACGTACTGTTTGAGAACAATCCCTATGCACTCTACAAATTCCATATCAATTTAGCCCATCTGATTTGCCCAGTCAGTATTATGCATGACAATTGTGGTGACTTTCTTACATGCTTCCATTATTTCCCAATTTATACTTTCTTTAGTGAGGCTACTCTTCAGGGCCTATAGATGACTCCTACCCAAGACTTCTTACCCTTATTATTCCTTATTTCTCCCAAGTTGGTTCCACATCATGCTCTATGGCATCTCTATCACTATTCACTACTGCATTGACACTGTCCTTTATTATCCAAGTGACCCCACCTCCCTTTCCACTTTGCCTACTTTTCCAAAATGTCAAATACCTTTAAATGTTGAGTTCCCAGTACTGGTCACCATGCAACCATGTCTCTGTAATAGCTATCAAGTCAAATTCATTTATGTCTATTTTTGCCAACAACTAATCTTTCTTAAGACAAATGCTGACTGTATTCAGAGCTTTGACTTTTTAATCGTTATGGAGAAAGTGAGGTCTGCAGATGCTGGAGATCAGAGATGGAAATGTGTTGCTGGAAAAGCGCAGCAGGTCAGGCAGCATCTAGGGAACAGGAGAATCGACGTTTCGGGCATTAGCCCTTCTTCAGGAATGAGGAAAGTTGGTCCAGCAGGCTAAGATAAAAGATAGGGAGGAGGGACTTGGGGGAGGGGCGTCGGAAATGTGATAGG
>NC_057719.1:38236343-38283127 GCF_004010195.1 Chiloscyllium plagiosum
AGGGAACAGGAGAATCGACGTTTCGGGCATTAGCCCTTCTTCAGGAATGAGGAAAGTTGGTCCAGCAGGCTAAGATAAAAGATAGGGAATATGGAATATCTTAGCCTGCTGGACCAACTTTCCTCATTCCTGAAGAAGGGCTAATGCCCGAAACGTCGATTCTCCTGTTCCCTAGATGCTGCCTGACCTGCGCTTTTCCAGCAACACATTTCCATTTTTAATCGTTATGACTTATTCTGGTTCTAATTTCAGCTGGATTCGTCCGATGTGTTTTACCCCTTCCTGTCATACTTTAGTTATTGTTCAGTTCTTCATTAACCTGCACCCCTGCTCGCTTGATTTGTTTTATTATTTTTCATCAGCTCTTCAGTTGAACCATCCTCCAACCACTACTTATTTTAAAGCCCAATCTACAACCCTAGTGAGATATGATTTACAAGGAATCTGGCCCCAACATGGTTCAAATGAAGCCTTTTCCAACAGAACACCTTTCTCTTTCCCAAGTACCAGTGTTTGTGCCCCATGAATCACAGCTGACTTCTCCCACACCAATCTTTGAGCTGTATGTCAATTTTAGATTGACATTAGATTAGAGTAGTAAGTATTCAGCTCAAAGATTGGTTCAGACAGTAATACTGAGATTATAAACTGTGGTTCTGTTTTTTTAATTTAGTCTCAAAATGCTCATAATCCCTCAGTAGAATATCCTTCCTAGCCCTCCCTACCACAACAACTCGATCCTTCCCCTTCTAGGCTAGGTTTCTCTGTACCCCGGAACAGATGTGCTGAATGTTGGCACATTGACACATCACAGTCTTTAGCACTCTCTGATTTTATTGCACACAACAAATCTATTGCCCTAACTATGCTATCCCCATTATTATTACATTTCCCTTTCCTCTCACTACTCTCTGTACTTTGGTGCCTTGATCACTCCACCTGATGAAGGAGCAGCACTCTGGCAGTTTGTTAATTCAAAAAAGCCAATTGGTTTATAACCTGGTGTCATGTGACTTCTGACTTTGGTATGTTTGGTTATCATCTCTGCAGCTGTGCCCATGGCCACACTAGGAGCATGATTTTCATGTTGACTGGACAAGGACACTGACTGGAGCTCCTCCAAAGCCAAATTCTGGATCCCAATACCTGTCTCACAGTCACACCCTCCTGTCCCTGACCACGGACTAAATTAGATGTAATTAATCCAAGGGGCATGACTGTAAAGTGAAGCACAGTGACCATGTAACTCCTCTCTTTCCTGAAGTGTCAGACTGTCCAGAGCTTGGACTCCATCTCATCAAACTTGAGCTGAGAGTCCTCAAACAGAAGCCAATATTTGCTGCAGATGTTGTCACTGTGGATTGTACTGAGCAACTCCACATATTACAACAACAACACATCACCTCTCCAGTCATGTCTAATCAATTTCATAGATTGTTTTGAATGCTAAATATTTTAAAAGTACTCCAGCTATAAAAACATCTCCTGATTTAAGCCAATCAAACAGACATGGAAGAAAAATGCATCAAACATATACCTTTTTTCCTATGATGTTACATTTTGGCCCTGACAGTTAGAAACAGGATAATGGGGTTTACTTTTAACCACCTGTCACCACTACCCTTCTCATGAAGGTCTCTTCTCCCAGCCTACTTCATGTCTCCCAGTCTGCCTCATGGTGAAGCTGACCCACTGCAATCTCTCCCAGTCTGCCTCACGGTGAGGCTGACCCACTGCACCGTCTCCCAGTCTGCCTCACGGTGAGGATGACCCACTGCACAGTCTCAGTCTGACATTTTTGACAGTTTTACCAGATTTGGTAATGTTAACACCCTGAACTTTTTAAAAGATGTAGTTATTGCTCATAAAATCATTTTATTAGTTTGGACATAACATCCAGGGAATTATCATTGTTACTAAGTAGACATTCAATGAAAAAGTGCAGATAAAATGGAGTATAGAAAAGAACAGATTGGGAGAATGGTGTATTTTTAATTTATACAATTAGGTCTCTTTTGTATTCCTTTAATGGAACACAACCTGGAATGGCTCAGTGTTTAGCACTACTGCCTCACAGCACCAGGGGGCCTGGGTTCGATTCCAGCCTTGGGTATCTGCGTGGAGTTTACACATTCTCCCCATGTCTGTGTGGGTTTCCTCCCGCAGTCCAAAGACGTGCAGGTTAGGTAGATTGGTCATGCTAAGTTGCCCGGTAATGTCGAGGGATATGCAGACTAGGTGGGTAAGCCATGGGAAATAAGTGGTTACGTACATAAGGTTAGGGTCTTGGACTGGGTGGCGGGTTGATATAGATTTGATGGGTTGAATGGCTTCTTTCTACACTTTATGGGTTCTATGGAGCTCTCCACTAAAGTAATTAATGTTGATGCCAAGGTGCAGAATTTTAAAAGACAAATATTAATTCTGTTAGAACTAAATAGCAAATATGCCCATCTGTTTTCCAAATGATTAAAGATGTTAGTAAAGGATGCAGAAATAAGGGATAAACAATATAATAAGACTACAGAAGTGATGGGTGTGAGATTTGTAAGAAACACTGAAGGACACCATCATGGTCTACAGTAAATCTGTCCTTAGCAAGAGATTTCAATGAAGTACTGATTATGATTTTAAAGGTAGATGTGGAAATCAGGTTTAGTCAGTTGACAATAAGACTAATATAAGAACATAATTGTGGACAATGCATGTATATAAACAAATAGGGATTGAATTTTAATTATGTAATGGGAGGAATTTGCTAATGTTGATTTAGAAATATATATGCTGAAAATGTGTTGCTGGAAAAGCGCAGCAGGTCAGACAGCATCCAAGGAGCAGGAGAATCGACGTTTCGGGCATAAGCCCTTCTTCATTCCTGAAGAAGGGCTTATGCCCGAAACGTCGATTCTCCTGTTCCTTGGATGCTGCCTGACCTGCTGCGCTTTTCCAGCAACACATTTTCAGCTCTGATCTCCAGTTTCTGCAGTCCTCACTTTCTCCTTAGAAATATATATACCAATATGAACATAATAGTTGTGAATGATTGGGAAGTCGAGGAGGCTACAAACAAATTAGAAAACAAACTCATGAAAGCTGCCAAATAGCAAGTGTTACAAGTCTGGAAAGAATTTGGAGGGTACACAGTTGCCAGATAGGGGACAATCATTTTTATCATTTCCACGGATATGCACAAAAACAGTCAGTTGCTGGGACATATAAAGCTAAAGCAAGGCTAGTGTCATGAAGGGTTGAAGAAAAACTAGGTGATTAAGATATAATAGATTCATCTATGGCTGAAAATCACTTTTGAAGATGACTTTTTCTTGGCTTTGTTCACAACAAACACTTGGTACTACTTATTATTAAAGCAGCACAAAGGGACATTTTATTCACTTTCTAAAATAGTAGCAAACATACTGTGGATACTCTAGAAGTTAAAGAAATGCATATCCAGCCCAGCTGGTACAGTTGGAGTTTGGTATTTCTCACTCACTCCATGTAAATTTGGGCCACCTCCATTTGAAAACAAACCCTGCCATATTTTCCAAGCACCTTCAGAGACTGTTTTTAGGAGCCTTTTTAATAAAGATGGATGATTTTTGCAGGGTGGGAGCAGTGAATTTGAAATCATTGTCTTAAATAGATTTGAAACAGAATTCAAAATTGGAAGTCAGGCCTTTGGATCTTCCAAGTAGATTAGATAAGAATTCTGGCAGAAGGAATTGAATGTCGTCTTGCATTAGCAAACTTATTTGGAAAATGTTAACCTCACTGCAGTTAGTCAAAATAGGACCTTACAAAAGATGCAATGGCTTCCCAAACTGAAATGAAGAATTGTGAATGCTATTGACAGAGCACCCCAAATGGGCCACTTTTTGAGGTCTTAGAATTGAGTACAACTGTGAAAAATCCCAAAGTGAAAGATATTATTTGGGTGAATGAAACATTGAAAAAAAATTAAACATGGAGTATTGTATTTTAAAATTTCTATTATCAAGAGATGTCATGGACATGAAGCCTATTGCTTTTTATGATACTACTTATTCAAGTCTCTGAGGGGTTTTCACACACACTGGTTTTAGGAGAGAGAGAGGGTAAATGTTGTCATTTAGGTTGGAAAGACAGTAAGAACAAAAGAGTGGTAAAACTACCTTAGCAGCAGAAATTTTCACTTTTAAGACAGTGAATTCAGTATTACCCAGATAATAACTCACTGGTATAATATACATTTGACAAGATATGTGAATGAACAAAAGATTGAGGATAATGTTTGCATTTTTAAAATAGATGCTGAACAATGAAAAAAAAATCAATTTTGAAGTTGGCAGATAGAACTATCTGATCAGAAATACTGGAAAAGTCTAATTTGGATTTTTCAAATTAATTCAGGAGATGTGACGACCTTGGCTGGATCAGCATTTATTACCCATTTATGATGGCCCAGAGAGCAGTTAAGAGTTAACCATATTACTGGGGATCTGAAGTCACACATAGGCCACACCAGGGAAGGACAGCAGTTTCTTTCTCTAAAGGATATTAGTGAACCAAAGGTTCTTTTTTGACATTTTGGCAACCATTTTATGGTCATCATTAGACTCTTAATTCCAGGTTTCACCAGCTATTTTCAGTACTAAGAAGGGTCATATTGGACTCAAAACATTAACTCTGCTTTTTCTCCACAGATGCTGACAGACTTGCTGAGTTTCTCCCACATTTTCCAACTTTCTGAACAATCAATGTTTCTCAGTTATTTCTTCTTCACAAGAGTTAAATGGAATGATGAATGCAGGTTCTAGTCCATCTTAATTTTAACACATTGCTCATTCTAATTTTATTTAAAATCTCAACTAGTATTTTAATTATTCTGGAACTATCAAGGCAAAGCAACTGCTGATATGGGATGTTAAAGCAAATGAAAAAGGATTTGAATGGAGATACTATCTGATACCTTCTTGTTTTCTAGAACTATTGGCTGACTTACTATGTATTTCCACACTTATTACATTTCTTTTAGCAAAACTACATCATCATTTTAATTTTTACATGCTCCTTTTATCTCAAACTTGCACAGCAACCAGCCTAGATTGGTTTGGGCCAGATATTCCTCCTGACTACCATTATTATTTTGTTCATTCATGGCACGTAGGAGTCACTGATGTTACCAGTATTTATTCCCCATCACTTGGGGAATACTGTTGCCCTTGGGAAGGAATTCATAAGCCAGCTCTTGGAACTCCACTGTTCATGTGGTCAGTGAGAATCCTAGGCTGCTACTGGTGGGGGTATCAGCAACGTGTTAAGGTTTGATAGTGGATTTGGTGGGATGTAACAGAAGAACTCCATGGCTTAGGTGATCCAAATTAACACATTTATTAGTGGTAACATATTTTAAGTGGAGGTAAACATTAAACAGTAACTGTATATATTAAGCAGTAAATATATGTAAAGCAAATAAACATATAAAATAGTAAATGTGTATCGACAATGAGTCTCACGCCCTTACAGCCATCAGGGACTCTGCTTTACGACAGCAGGTCTGGAGAGCATGGGGTTTCTGGCACTTTTTGCCAATCCTGGTCCGAGGTGAAGTCCAATCGCAAATGCATCCAGTTGGCAACCAACGTCACTGCCTTCATACAGTCACAAAGCCCAGCCTGAGATGAGGTCCACTAAATGCGGCAAATATTAATACTATTCTGAATCTATGGTTACAACCTGTATCACCATTTTGTGGCACTTCCAGCACTTTTCCAGACATTCTATTATACAGAAAAATATCTCCAGGTAGCTCTGTATGGCAGTCCAACAGCATAGTTCGCACAGACAGCTTTAGTGTTGCGTAGTCACCTCTCAATCAAAACAGGCTGTTTTTTGCATTTGGCCTGTTTTTCATGAACTTTTCCACTTTATTTCAATTGCTTGTTGTCATGTCCCATTAACCCTTAATGATTAACCCTTAATGATCTGGTTTAAAGATTTCATTTTTAATCTTACCACTACACAATGGGAATAGGAATGAATGTCAAATAGGGATAATTAGGTTCTCTCTTCTTGAAGATGGCCATTGTGTGGAACTTGTGTAGCACAAAAGTTACTTACCATGCCAAGGCCTGTTGCTGTCTAGGTCTTGCTGCATCCTTGCTTCATTATCTGAGGAATTGCAAATGTTAATGAACCCTTGTAATCAGTCAAAATTCCCACGCATAACCTGATGTAAAAATATGAATTAGGAGCAGGAGCAGACTATTCAGCTTTTTTGAGCCTGCTTCATCACTTAATAAGATCATGGGTGAACTGATTGTGTCCTCAACTCCAATTTCCTATCCATCTTTGACTATGTTTTGAATATATTAAATGACCCTACCTCTAAAGCAAATGGAGGTTCACAAATGACAGAGGAAAAAATCCACCTCCTCTCTGCCTCACATAGAGGACCCCTTAGTTTTAAACTGGGTTCTTTTGAGTTCTGGCCTCTTGTTACCTCCAGTCTGCAACATGTTGGAAGGAAGGTCAACATTGAAACATCGAAAGATGATTGAGCTCAGTCCTGTGATTTTCTTGTAGCAATGCCCTGGGACTAATATGAAATGAACCTTTCCTCCTTAGTCTAAAGACAGCCTTTTCTTTTAAACAAACTTTTTAAAAAAATGTCAAACTCGATCAACCCACAAAGTAAAAGGGATATAATAATCTGCAAAAGTTCCTAAAATATATGTAACACACTTATGTAAATTGCATGACATTGTCAAAAAAAGGGTACATCTGAAAAACTTGCAATGCCCCCGGTAATATCCTTCAAAATCTCTCAAGTATTCTCTCCTGCAGTAACGCCTACCTTTGCACCAAATGCTTTTATGTGCATTTCCAAATAATAGAAGTTTGTTTCCTTTGGCAGACATTTCAAGCAGAGTTTCTGCAGCAATGTTTCTGGTTTGGATAAATACTTTTGTACACTATGGCTCGTCAAAATCATGTGACTAGTAATGTCACTTTCTGTAAATAAGGATTTGGGGCAGAAGCCATTGTTGTGTGCTGTATGGACTGTGGGATTGAATGGATTTTGAAAGCTATCGTAGAGCCAGCAGCTGTGAAAAACAACAGAGAATGAGTAAAGCTCCAGTCTGCAACTTTGAGCTGGATATTCTTCCAGTCTTAACAGCAAAACTATGAAATTATGAAAGAGTTGATAAAGGAAACTGAACAAATAAGATTTGCACCTTTATTGTCAGTCCTGAGGAAAGGGTGTTGCAAGCTATATTGTACCCAGATCTCACTGAGTAGGAATAAGGATGGACTTTTGAAATTTTGAAGGTATTAAACATCTATTTTGAATCCTCTATTAATGTCATTCACGAAGGCTATGTGTTTAACACCAGATGAAGGATAATTGATCAGTAACTGTAAGCTGGATTCAATGCAGTCCATTACAGCAGGAACCATTGCCTCCTCTCACTGTGGGAGACACTCTGTGATGATCTCTGGGCAGTGGAAGAATCTTCTCTGATTAAATCAGAGAGTGGTAGGTGCTGAAGCGAGAGCCATGTGGGAGCCATTCTGCTTTGCCATGCCCTTGGAAAGTCAGTCAGTCAACCTAAATTTCCAGCAGCCTGCTCATTGAGTGTGGGTGCTCATTTGTTATCAACCACTCTGTGCCAGATTGGGGGACATGGCATTGGCAAGGGGAGATGCCACTGAAAGCCATTCCACTACTCTTAACTCTAAATCCCTCCTCCCATTTTCCCACCAACGCACCCTCTCCTGGACCCACTCAATAGCCACCAATCCTCACTCACATTTTGATCCAGTACCCCAGGCCATTCCTGGGCCTGTGGTGAGTGCAGTGAGGCCAGTGACCACTGCTTCCAATGGGGCCACTATACAGCTCTCTTGTCAGGTAGAACTTTCACTGCTGGAAATCCCAATAGTAGGGGAAGTCCGTTGGTGGCCACTTAAATAGTCGAAGAATACTTGACTCAATTGAGCCTTCCCCACAAAGAAACAGGTGATATCAAGCTGGTTTTCTGACTGGTACATGAGGCAAGTCCTTCTCACACCCTGTCCCTATATAATCCATCTCAATAACTGAGTTTCCTCTCAGGTGTGGTCTTACCACCTCAGTATTTCCAACATTTTATAGTTTTAGTTCAGATTTCCAGCATCTGCAGTATTTTGCTTTTGCCTTCAATACAAAGGCTTGTTATGAGCCAACAATATGATTTTGTAAAAATTTAGGTTAGTTTGGTTGACCATCCTTAGTTAGCATGTTGCTGGAATTAAATATATTGAAACAGTGATTAGGCTGGCCCAGGAGATTTCGGTGAAGCAGTATAGAGTTGGAATTGTATTTGCAGAGCTGCAGTTTGAATTTTAATTCTAAATATATTCCACAATCTGATTCAGTGTGGGAACTTACAGTGGAGCCACCAAGTGGAGCATTTGGTTCTAGCAGTGTAACAGATTGTTGAGAATTATATATCCCACCAGGGCAATGTTGCCTAAAGGGATTTTATTATTAATGTTAATTCAGATTGATTAAAGGAAAGTTGCTGGTATACTTTCTCAAGATGCAATTTGTAAGGATACATTGGCAATTATTAGAAAATTCTAGAGTGGCTTTAGGAAATAGAGGTGCACCTTTATTAATCTGAGTTCTATAAGGAAATAATGAAATTAGTGGATGTATCAGCATTGCAGATATTGTAAATATTGAATTTCAGGAAACTTCTGATAAGCATGTCATTTTAAGAGCTGATGGGTAATCATTAGCAGTACCTAATCATCATGGTTATGATGCAAATACTTGCTATTTCATCAAGCAGGACTGATGGTCAGTGCTTCTGACAATTTAGTTCTATCTCCATTTTCAGTCCTTGGTTTAGTTGTAGTTTCTTCAGCAGTACTTTGTATCTAATATATAGAAAGATATCTCTGTAAGATCAGAAAGCCCACCTCTAACAGAGAGAGATTAAGGAAGTTATTATTTTATGGTTTTATAGGCAGTTGCATGCAGATATAGGGAGTTTGATTTAAGCTGCTTAGTCCAAATTCATCTACCAGCATGGAAAGTGAATTTATTCAGAAACAGTGATTATTGGAGGTATGGATAGAGCCTGTAGATGCTCATTGCCTAGATGTGTTGGAAAGCAAATGATATTTTACCAGAGGAGACTAATTAGGGTGATGCAAGCATTTAAACTTGTAATTTAATCTCTAGAAGGGTTATATAACAATGTTCATTTGTCAGTTACCATGGGCGTATACTTCTAAATTCATTTCACTAATTTATATCAATCCCAAATACTAATCAAATCCAATAAATATACTATAACTATAAACAGCTTATAATTTACTTAAGGCTGAATGACTGTAACATAACTGAAATGCTTTTATTACCAGTTATTTATTTAGTCATTTAACAATATGTAGCAATTATTTGCATAGTTGATGATTAAGTACTGGTAATTGTGTTTCTGAGTGCGGTCGTAGTTGATAATGTATAAGCTGTTCACTTAATTAATTCATTCATTCATTCATTCAAGCTTGCGTTTCTCCTTATTGTAAGTTACTCGAATAAATTCTTAGTTACTCTCAGTTGGTTGACCTAGTTCTGCAAGCCAGATTTGCACTTATATTTCACTCCTAACATTAAACTAGGTTCTCTGACTAGGAGTGAAAGGAAAGGATTAAGGATTCATTTGGTGTTGTTTAAAAATATTTTTGTCAACCTGTTTATTCTAATACCTGTCACCATACTTTTAACCAGTTTAGGATTGACATCCTTTCCAATATCCATGTCAATGTAACTTATATAAGTAGAAATTTTACAATTTCCCCAATTTCCACTGATCTCACATTAATTCACCTTTCTGTCTTCTCAAAGTTGCCACAGCAAATTTAAAAGTTCTTTCTTTACTAATGTGTGTAACTTACTGAACATTTTAATTTTATTCAAACATGTTTGAGGTACTTTTAAAACTAAAACCCTCTTAGTCTTTCTTTATATTCTTTCTATTTTATATCATTCGCCATCAAAGGTGCCCACACCATCCTGAAACTTGCAGTCATCTTTTTTAATGGTCTACTTATTTTAAATCTTTGTAATCAATTTCAAAAATATCCCATTGTTATCTTAATTTATCTTTCCACTTTGTTTAATCCATGTAATATCAAGAAACGGTTAGAGATACTGGAAATTGCAAAGGCTATGTTCCTGATAACCTTCTGGCAATAGTACTATAGACTTGTGCTTCAGAACTTGCTGCTCCCCTAGTTAAGCTGTTCCAGTACAGTTACAATATTGGCATCTACACAACAATATGAAAAAGGTATGTTTTGTATATAAAAAGCAGGACATGTCCAACTCAGCTCATTACTACCCCATTAGTGGACGCTCAATCATCAGTAAAGTGGTGGAAGGTGTCATCAATAGTGCTATCAAGCAGCACCTGCTCGGTGATGCCCAGTTTGGGTTCCACCAGGGCCACTCAGCTCCTGACCACGTGACAGCCATCATTCAAACATGGACAAAAGAACTGAACTCCAGAGGTGAGGGGACAGTAGCAGCCCTTAATATGAAGGCTGTATTTGACCACATGAGGCATCAAGGAGCCCTAACAAAATTGCAACTAATGAGTATCGGGTCAAACTCTCTGTTGTTTTGAGTCATACCTGGTACATAGGAAGATGGTTGTAGTTGTTGGAGGTCAGTCATTTCACTCCAGGACATCTCTGCAGGAATTCATCAGAGTAGTGTCCTAGGCCCAAACATCATGTAAGTCAAGGGCACTGGTGAGCTGGCTATTTGTCCACTTTTAATTAAGAAAGGTTGCAAAGAGAAACCTGGGATCTACAGACTGGTGAGTTTGACATCAATGACCTTCCCTCTATAGTAAGGTTGGAAGTGGGAATGTTTGCTAATGGTTACATAATGTTCAGCACCATTTGAGACTCTTCAGATACTGAAGCAGTCAATGTTCAAATGCAACAAGATCTGAATAATCTCCAGGCTTGGACTGACAAGTGGCAGGTAAGATTTGTGCCACACAAATACCAGGCAATGACCATGTCCAATAAGAGATGATCTAACCACTGACCCTTGATATTCAATGGTGTTGCCTTCAGGGAATCTCCCACTATAAACATCCTGGCGGTTACCATTGACAGAAATTCAACAGGACTCATCACATAGACACTACAAGAGCAGGTGAGAGGCTAGGAATACTACAGTGAGTAACTTACCTCCTGCCACCCCCCAAGTCTGTCTATCATCGACAAGGCAAAAGTCAGGAGTGTGATGGAATTCTCCTCACTTGCGTGGATGAGTGTAGCCCCAACAACATTCATGAAGCTGGACTCCATCCAGGACAAAGCAGCCCCTTGATTAGCACCACATCTACCGACACTCACTACCGACACTCAGTAGCAGCATTATATACTATCTAGAAGATGCACTGCAGAAATTCACTAAAGATCCTTAAATAACATCTTCCAAAGTCTCGATCAATTCCCCTTCAAGCAACTCACCATAAAGATTTGGAAATATATCGCAATTCCTTCACTGTCACTGGGTCAAAGTTCTTGAGTTCCTCTGTTAGAGCATTGTCGATCTACCTGCAGCACATGGACTGCAGTGCTTCAAGAAGATAGCTCATCACCATCTTCTCAAGGCAACTAGGGATGGGCAATAAATGTTGGCCAGCCAGCCATGCTCAAGTACCATGAGTAAATTTAACAAAACTACAATGTCTTGAGGGGATAAGGAAGGCAAATGGCTTTTAGCTTATGTTATTCAGGACAGTACAATATGTAAGTAATTATAGATTTAGGTGTATACAGACCGCACTGGGCCTTGGTATTGTTATAATTTGAAGTATTGTGGCCTCCACAGTATAGTACAGATATTGGAGAAGAGTGCAGCCAAATTGATTCTCAGCTTGGGGATCTTGGTTATGGAAGTAGACTCGATGAATTGGGATCATTTTGATTTGAGAAATATAGTTTAATAAGAGAGATGGCAAAGCTTTTTCAAAAAAAAGAATGAAAGATAGATTATTTGACATGGATTTGGCTGGCTTAAGTCAGATATAATATGTGTAAAAAGTTAGGTTAGATGCCACAAGGTTTCTTTTCACAGGCGCCATCCTCTGCAACAGAATACGAAAGCAGTTTGCCATGTGGATCCCCTTCAGAAAGGACCTAGACAAGTTCCTGAGATGGAATGACATTTCAAGTGATAAAAAAAACAGGATGTAAGGTGGCTGAGAATAAGAAAACAAAGGTTGTTAACTTGCCTTAGGGGATTTTCAAATGGTTTTGGTTCTTAATTTTTTACCTTTCGCAAGAGATTGTGTCACTAATAGAGGTAAGTTGTACACTGCTGCTGCTGCAGTAGGACTTGAAATACTGGAAACTCTTTACACATCCTTTTTGTTGGACACTTATCAGATACAACAGTTAGTATTCAAACCAGGTTGAATATTTTTATCATTTTTCTTCCCCTTATTCCTGCTCCACTCTTTGACTTTCTTCTGCATTGGTCTGAATGCTGCTTTGCTTCCCGTGCCCCCCCCCCCTTCATATTGTGTCACAAATTTAAACGTAGCAATGCATAATATGTAAGCATCTTGGGCCTCAGTCTAATCACACAGCCCTGTCGCCTGCCACAGTAAACCAAAGGTCACCTTATTGAATTTGCACACATCATCTGATTGACAGCTTTGTCAAGACAAAATGAAATAAAACGATTCAGACTTTGCCAGTGTTGCTACCATTGCTGCACCTACACTGGCAACTAAATCAGAAAATTATTGCTGCACTAGTTGCAATGTTTCCATCCACGTAACAGAAAATCACACTGTTTGTGATTTTCTGTTAAACTGCTTCTGAGCTATGTTAATGCTGCTAGGTTGTGAAATGTTTCATCCATAATTTCCCAGTAACTAATATCACAAACACCTCGTAAGGGTTCTTGTGCTATACAACTCATGGCTATCAGGCCTACATGGCACTCGCCTTGAAGGTCTCTATCATAGTTGTTCCCAAGTATGAACAAAGGTACTATTGGAGTTTAATCAGCTGGAGTCATGTAAGTCAAGGCACTGGTGTGCTGGCTATTTGTCCTCTTTTAATTAAGAAAGGCTGCAAAGAGAAACGTGGGATCTACAGACTGTTGAGTCTGATATCGGTGCTGGTAGGTTTTTGGAGAGGATTCGGAGAGACAGGATATACATACATTTGGAGAAGCAAGAACTGGTTAGGGTTTGAGTGTGGGCAATTGTGCCTCACAAACTTGATTGAAGACCATGGAATCATGAGCATAGAATCTCTACAGTGTGAGAGCAGGCTATTCAGCGCATTGAGTCCACACCAAGCCTCCAAAAAGCATCCACCCAGACTTACTCTTGCCCCCCCCACCATTCCTATCCCTGTAATTCCACATTTCCCATAGCTATGCCACCTAGCCTGCATATCACTGGACACTATGGACCTAACCTGCACATCTCTGTGGGAGGGAGGAAACCAGAGCACCTGGAGGAAAGCCACACAGACACTGGGAGAATTTGCAAACTCCACAGACAGTTGCCAAAGGGTGGAGTCAAACCTGGGTCCTTAGCACTAATGAGGCAGCAGTACTAATCACTGCGCCACCATTAGACGAGGGCACAGCAGGAGATGTTGTCTACATGGACTTTAGTAAGGTTTTTAACAAGATTCCATATGGTAGATTAGTTAGTGAAGTTAGATCATATGGGAGTCAGTGAGAGGTTGCCAACTGCTTACAAAAGTGGCTTGATGATTGGAGAGGGGGTGGTAGTGGAGGGTTGTTTTTCAGACTGCAAGCCTGGGACCAGCAGCATTCCACAGGGATCAGTGCTGGATCAACTTTTGTTTGTCATTTACATAAATGATTTGGATGAGAATATGGGAAACATAGTTAGTAAATTTGCAGATGACACCAAAATTGGTGATATTGTACAGAGTGAAGTAAGTTATCTAAGATTACAGAGGGAATCTTGATCAATTGGACCAATGGGCTGAGGAGTGGAATATAGACTTTAATTTAGGTAAATGCAGGTGTTGCATTTGGTAAGAAGAACAAGGGTGAGACTTACACAGTTAATGATAGGGTCCTGAGGATTGTTGGAGCATAGAGAGATTGAGGGGTTCAGATATATAGTTCATTGAAAGTGGCATCACAGGAAGGCTTGCTTGCCTTCATTGTTCAGACCATTCAATTTGGGAGTTGCAATGTCATGCTGCACTTGTACAGGACTTTGGTGAGGCCACTTTTGGAGGACTGCTTACAGTTCTGGTCACCCTGCTTAAGGAACAACATTATTAAATTGAAAAGGTGCAGAAAGGATTTACAGGGACTGGAGTATCAGAGTTACGAGGAGAGACTGTATAGGCTGGGACTTTTTTACTGGTGTGTAGGAGATTGAGGGATAACCTTAGAGAAGCTTATAAAATCATGAGGGATGTAGATAGGGTGAACAGCAAAGGTATTTTCCCGAGGGTTGAACAGTTGAAACCTAGACGGCAAAATTTTAAGGTGGGCGGAGAACGATTTAAAAGGGACCTGAGGAACAATTTTTTTTGTAGAGAGCGATTTGTATGTGGAATAAGCTGCCAGAGGAAGTGGTAGATGCAGGTACATTTACAATATTTAAAAGACATTTGGACAAGTACATGAACAGGAAAGGTTTAGAGGGATATTGACCAAATGCAAGTAATTGGGACTAGTTTGTTTTGGGAAATTTGATCAGCATGGATGAGTTGGACCAAAAGGTCTGTTTCTGTGCTGTATAAGTTTATTTCATTCCACTTTAACCTTTAGGATGTTGGCTTCGAGGATTATTTTGCAAGAGTGAGAAGAAGCTTAGTTTTTTTAATCCCAAACCTACACTTGAAATGAGGCAGTGAGTTAAGCTACCTAATTCATCAACTACAAAATAATCAGGGGAGAATACAGGTGGGACAAGCTTGTTAAAGAATTTATAAGTAAGGATATGAATTTTAAATGCAGTATACTATTGACTAATGGAAGTGACAATATCGGAAGTGATGAGCAAGCAGAAATTGAGTTTTTGTGAGCTAGCGTTTATTTGTAGGAGAGCTTGGGAAGAAAAGGGTTTGGAGAAGCTAAACTTTGGGACAATGAAGTTAAGGCCAAAGGTTTCATTGGCACTGGAAATGATAAAAGAGCTGAGGCAAGGGATATTGCAAAAGGGGAGAAATGCAGTTTTATGAAGAGGTGAAACATATAATTTGAAGCTCAAAGCACATGAAACTATTATCAACTATTATCAATTGTTGTAAAAGACACACCCACCTGGTCCACTAATGGTCTTTAGGAAAGAAGATCTGATGACCTTACCTAGTCTAGCCTGTAGACTCTAGACCCACAGCAATGTGGTTGATTCTTAACTGTCCCCTGAAATGCTCTTGGAAACCATTCAGTTCAAAGGCAATTAGAATATGCTCCAAATGCTGGTCTTGCTGGCAATGCACACATCAAATGAAAGAAAAAAAAATAAAATATATATTCTTGGGTTTATTCTGATGAAACAGTCAGAGAAGAGGGTAGAATCAGGGGCAAGATAAAGTATTTTTACCTTCATGCTTCCTAATGTAAAGTTGGATCAGTTCTGGTCCTCCTTATGGAGCTGGTTGTTGTCAGCATACCTCTGCCTGCTGATCCTGTTGCTATAAGTCCTTAAGACATTGCTTCCTGTTGAAAATTGGTTCCAGAGTACCAGCTATCTTTCAGCAGTTGGCCCAATTCAAATGTGAGCTTTGATCCAACCTATCCTCAGGTCTCCAAATATTTGCATGTTCAATAAGGATTGCAGTAGTCATCTACAGCAAAGATCAGATGACCATGTAGCCTTCGAAGCAACCTCCACCCAAGAACACTGGGGACAATCTTATTTCCCAAACTGTTGCCCACATGAGGATCAACAAACAAAAAAAAACAACTTACAACAAATATAGTGACTTTAATGTTGAAAGCTCCTTCTGAGATCGACTAAAATAACGATCCAAGAAATATTGAAAACATTGGTTTTAAGGCAAGTATTAAAATAGGAGGGTGAGGTGAACGGGCTGTAGGGGCTCAGTCAGAGCAGCAGCAGGAGTGAAGTGGATTGAGCTCAGTTGGAACAGATGAAGCTCAGTCCGAGTGGGAGGGGAGCGGATGAAGCTCAGTCTGAGTGGGAGAGGGGTGGACATGAATCCAGAGGTGGAGTTCCAGAGGTGATGTCAGGGTGAAAAAAGTAACAGAAGGCTAGAGGATTAGCTGCTCGGGAACTGGCTTCAGAGACTGAATGAGTAGTACCTTGTGGGAGACAGACAGTAAAGTCCTTATTCTTGATGTTTGTAGCTTGTTAAGAATGTTGGCACGGTGGCTCAGTGGTTAGCACTGGTGCTTCACAACGCCAGGGACCTGGGTTCGATTCCACCCTTGGGTAACTGTCTGTGTGGAGTTGTACATTCTCCCTGTGTCTGTGTGGGTTTCCTCCCATAGTTCATAGATGTGCAGGCTAGGTGGATTAGCCATGGGAAATGCTGAGTTACAGGGATAGAGTAAGGGGGGCGGGGGGTGAGTCTGTGTGGGATTCTCTTCAAAGAGGTGGTGTGAACCGTTTGGGTCAATGGCCTGCTTCCACACAGTAGGGATTCTATGATGAATGAAGAGACAGTGAGAGAGCGGGAGAGAGAAATCTTTCTTGGTGAGTAATGGGTAAGATTGAGAATACGGTTTGTCGCCGGTAAGGTTCTCTACGGCAGGAGAACTTGGCCCTGTGGAATGCTCCTCCTGCAAGATGTGGGAAATCATGTCTAGTCTCCATGGTGACCATGGATGCAGGAACTGTGTTCAGCTTCAGCTTCTGAATGTCCGCCTGGATCATGTTGAGTTGTGGATGGACTCGATGTGGAGCATCTGGGATGCTGAGAATGTCGTGGAAAGCATGTTTAGTGAGCTGGTCACACCACCAGTAAGGGCTGTGTTGATAGAAAAGCGTTGGATAATCACCAGGAAGATGAGTAAGTGTGGGCAGGCAGTACAGGAGTCCCCTGTGACTAGCCCCCTCTCAAATAGATATTCCATGTTGGGGGAGAATGGCCCCTCCAGGGAAAGCAGCAGCAGCCACGTTTGTGGCACTACAGTTAGCTCTGCCTCACAGCAGGGAGGTGGGGGGGGGAGAGTTTTCGTGATAGGGGGATACGATTGTAAGGGGAAGTGGTAGGTAGTTCTATGGCAGCAAACTCTTGAATGGTGTGTTGCCTCCCTGGTGCCAGGCCAGGAATGTCAAAGTGTGGTTGCAGGGTGTTCTGAAGGGGAAGGGTGAACAGCCAGCAGTTGTAGTACATGTTGATACCAATGACATGGGTCAAAAATAAATGAGGCCCAGCAGCAGAAATTGAGAGTTAGATGATAGATTAATAAGGAGGACTACTAACATTGTAATCTTCAGATAACTTTCAGTGCCAAGCCCTATTGAGTATAGGAATAGTGAATAGGCTGGGGCTATTTCCCTGGAGTGATGGAGGCTAAGGGATGAACTTATAGAAGTTTATAAAATCATGAAGGGCATGGATAGGGTGAATAGACAAAGTCTTTTCCCTGGGATGGGATGAGTACAAAACTAGAGGGCATAATTTTAAGGTGACAGGGGAAAGAGTTAAAAGGGACCTAAGAGGCAACTTTTTCATGCAGATGGTCATGCATGTATGGAATGAGCTCCAGAGGAAGTGTCTAGTACAATGACAACATTTAAAAGGCATCTGGATGGGTATATGAAAGAGCCGGTTTAGAGAGATATGGGCCAAATGCTGGCAAATGGGACTAGATTTATTGATGATATCTGGCAAGAACAGGTTTGACCGAAGAGTCTGCTTTCATGCTGTACATCTCTATGACTCGAAGAAAGTTTGGTCAGATGAACGCATGGCAAAAGGGATACTACAGGAGGGCAGGCTTTAGATTTTTGGATCATTGGGACAGTTTCTGGGATAGGTGGGATCTGTACAAGCTGGACAGATTGCACCTGAACCAGAATGGGTCCAATATCCTTTGCTTGTGCTGTTAGGGAGGTTTTAAACTGATTTGGTGGGGAATGGGGCACAGAGCAGATGTAAAATTGGGAGCAAGGTCCAATGTAGAAAGACTGCTAGGACAGTCCAGTAGATGGAGAAGACATTGGCACAATAAGGCACATTGGAGGTGTAGAAAGCTGCATTGGATCTATTTTATTGTGAGGAACATGACTGATAAGGCAGATGAAAATAGAACATTGATCAGCATGTGGGAATATGATATTGTTGCAAACACTAAGACATGAAGGAAGAACAGGACTGGCAGTTAAATATTCCAGGGTAAAGAAGTTTCAGGCACAATATGGGATAAGTCAAAGAGGTGAGGGCATTGCTTTATTGATAAAGAAAATCATCACTGCAGCAATGAGGGATGATGTCCTCAAAGGGTCTTCAAATGAGGCCATCTGAGTAGAGCTTAGAAGTAAAAAAGGGGTGATTAATTTACTGGGATTGTACTACAGGCCTCCCAACAGTCACAGGGAGATAGAGGAGCAGATATGTAAGCAAATCACAGAAAGGTGTGAGGAAAACAGGATTATAGTTGTAGGGGACTTCAACTTTACTAACATTAACTAGGTTCACCTAAGATTAGGCAGAATTTTGAAAGTGCATCCAGAGAAATTCTTGTACCAGTACGTAGATAGTCCCGTGAGAGATGGGCAGCACTAGACTTAATCCAAGGGCATGAAGCTGGTCAAGTTTGAGTGTGCGAGCATTTTGAGAATAGTGATCATAAATCTGTAAGTTTCAAAGTCATTATGGAAAGGGCCTGAGTGTAAAAATTGAGTGTCTAAATTGGGGGAAGGAAAATTTTAGTATCATTAGACAGGACCTGGCAAGCATAGACTGTGAGCAGCTACTTGCAGGTAAGTCTATACTTGGAAATTGGGAGTCTTTTAAAAGTAGTATAGTGAGAATTCAGGGCCATTGTGAACCTCCGAGTGAAAGGCAAGAGCAGCAGATCCAGGGAATTCTCGATGTCAAGGGATATCGAGAATGTGATAAAGAAAAAAAAAGAAGCAAGTATATGTCAGGTACAACACATTAAATACAGGGGAGGCCCTTCAAAAGTACAGAGAATGTAGGAGGTTGCTTAAAAAGGAAATATGGAGGAACTATGAAATAGCTTTGGCAGATGGGATTAAAGAAAACCCCAAGGCATTTTAAAGTCTATTAAGAGTAAGAGAATTAACAGTGAAACGGTGGGACCTATTAGAGACCAAAGAGGCAACCTGTGTAGAGAGCTAGTGGATGTGGGTGAGATCTTAAATGGATATTTCTCATTTGTATTCACAGAGGAGAAAGAAATTCTATGCAGGATTTCATCTGGAGGGTGAGGTTCTAGAACATGTTAAGATTAATAAAGACGAGGTATTAGATATTGTAATGAATAAAAAGTTGCATAAATCCCCATGACCCCTTGATAAGATATAGCTCAGGATGCTATGGGAGGCAAGGGGAGAGATTGCTGGGGCCCTGATGAGGATATTTAATACTTTGGTTGCCATAGGTAAAGTGCCAGATGACTAGAGCATAACTAATGTGGTTCCTTTGTTCAAGAAGGGTAGGAGGGATAGGCCAGGTAATTTCAGACTAGTTAGTCTGACATCATGATTCGGAGATGCCGGTGTTGGACTGGGGTGTACAAAGTTAAAATCACACAACACCAGTTTATAGTCCAACAGGTTTAATTGGAAGCACACTAGCTTTTGGAGCGTCGCTCCGAAAGCTAGTGTGCTTCCAATTAAACCTGTTGGACTATAACCTGGTGTTGTGTGATTTTTAACTTAGTCTGACATCAGCAGTAGGGAAATTATTGGAAAAAATTTTGAAGGGCAGGATTAATCAATACTTGGAAAGGCAAGGATTGATAGGGATAGTCAGCTTGCGTTTTTAAGAGGGATATTCTTTCTGACTAATTTAAGAGTTTTTGAATATTTTGATGAGGATAGTGCAATTGATGTGCTTTACATGGACTTCAATAAAGCCTTTGACAAGGTCCCATATGGAAGGCTGGTCCAAAGGCTGGCCCATGGGATCCAAGGCAAATTGGCAAACTGAATCCGAAGTTAGCTTCGAAATAGGATACAAAGGGTGATGGTGGAAGGTTACATTTTGTAATTGGAAGCCTGTGACCAGTAGTATACCATAGGGATTTGTACTGGGACCCTTGCTGTTTGTAATGGACATTAATGATTGGATGTGAACGTATAAGGTGTAATTAGTAAGTTTACAAATGACATGACAATTGGTGGTGTGTTATAGACAGTGTGGAGTATGGTCTTAGGCTACAATCTGATATTGATCAGCTGGTAAATTGGGCAGAGCAATGTCAGATGGAATTTAATTCTGATAAGTGTGAGGTGATGCATTTTGGAAGGTCTAATAATGGAGGGATATATACAATGAACAAAAGATCCTTAGGAACAAAGGCACCTTGGCGTACAAGTCCATAGATCCCTGAAGTTGTCAGCGCAGGTAGAAAAAGGCATATGGGATGCTTGTCTTCATTAGCTGGAACACAGAATGTAGGAGTGAGGAAGTCTTGTTACAACTTTATAAAACATTAGTTAGATCATAGATGGAATACTGTATACAGTTCTGGTTACCAGACTATGGGAAGGACATGATTGTACTAGAGAGGGTTCAGAGCAGATTCACCAGATGTTGCCTGGAATGGAAAGTCTAAGTTATGAGGAGAGGCTGGGTTTGTTTTCTAGGAGCAGAGGAGGCTAGGGGAGGATCTGATGGCCGCTTACAAAATTATGACAGGCATAGACCAAGCAGATCCTGAGAATTTCCTCCCCATGGCAGACATGTCTAAGACTAGAGGGCATTAGTTTTAGAAGAGGAACAAGTGCCATAGAGGAAATCTGGAAAAAAAAAACTTTTATTCACTCAGAAGATAGTAGATACATGAAATGTACACCCTGACAGGGTGGCGGAGGCAGGTACTCAACATTTAACAAGTATCTGGGTGAGCACTTAAAATGCCAGGGCATAGGAAGCTATGGAGCAAGTGCAGGTAAATGGGATTAGTGTAGTTTGGTGTTTATTGGATGGCGTAGATGTGGTGGGCTGAAGAGCCTGCTTCTATGCTGTATGACTCAAAGACTCTATGACTTGGGTAAGAATTGTCAAACATGATGCCTCAGTGCGGACATCAGCAGCAGCATGAAGAAAGTGAGATTCACAAAAACCACAGTTGGAAGGACAGAGGTCCTCAGTGAATGAGGAGGGATGGTATGATATGTGGAAGACTGGGAGAGTTTAGTGAGACAAATGGTGATGAAGGGATAATAAACACACATTTTGATGGGGTTGGGGACTAGAAATTGTCGGCGGCAGTGTCATTAGGGGAGTGGGAGGTGGGGTTGGCTGGCTAACATGGATGGTCCATCCATTCTGGGCCTCTTCTACCACCTAAACAAGACCACCTACAAACTGCAGGGAGAACACTTCATCTTCCACCTTGCAAGCCTACAAGCACACAGCCTCAACATTTGAATTCACTAGTTTCCAAATCTCTCTTCCCCCACCCCATCCCAGATCCAACCCTCTGACTCGGCTCCGCCCCCTTGACCTGACCTACCTGTCCATCTTCTGTCCCACCCATCTGCTCCATACTTCTTACCGACTTATCACAATCACCTCGTACCTTCGCCCACCTATCACAATCCCACCTACCTTTCCCCTAGCCCCACCCCTCCCCTATTTATTTCTCAGCCCCCTTCCCAGCCCTCATGATGGTTAATGCCCAAAACATCAAATCTCTTGATCCTGAGATGCTGCCTGACCTGTTGCACCACACTTTACTGACTAGAAATCGTCAACTTCCATTCCTCCCCACCTGCCTGTTGCTGAAATCCTCATACATCATTTAAGCTGGACTTCTGCAATATGTTCCTGGATAGAATGCTGGTCTCCATGTTCTTGGAACTTCACCACCTCCAAACCTCTGCTGTCTGTGTCTTGACCTAAGCAAAGTACCTTATTGCATAGCAGCAAGGACCACAGAAGGATGTCAGAGGATGATGGTGCAGTCATCCATTTCATGAATATCAGAGAAAAGTGAGGATTATGCGCAATGATAACCAAGCTAGAGGGGGTCAGCTCTAGAATCATAGAGTCAGCGAGATGTGCAGCATGGAACCAGACCCTTTGGTCCAACCTGTCCACACCAACAAGATATCCCAACCCAGTCTAGTCCCACTTGCCAGCACCCAGCCCATATCTCTCCAAACCCTTCCTATTCATATACCCATTCAGATGCCTTTTCAATGTTGTAATTGTACCAGCCTCCACCACTTCCTCTGGCAGCTCATTCCATACACGTACCACCCTCTGTGTGAAAAGGTTGGGCTTTATTCTCTCTAGTCCTGGACTCCCCCATGCCAGGGGAAAAGCCTTGTCTATTTATCCTATCCATGCCCCTCATGATTTTATAAACCTCCACAAGGTCACCCTTGAGCCTCTGATGCTACAGGGAAAACAGCCCCAGCCTATTCAGCCTCTCCCTATAGCTGATTGGGTCTGTTTTGGAGCAACTCAGGGAGAGATATCCAACTGGAGTAGAGGGAAGCATGGAAATATACTTGGGGTGTGTTGTCCATAGTCTTTGGAAAATGTTGGGGGTTGTGGTTTTAAAGAATACATGGATAGAAGGATCAAGATTTTATTTGAAGGAGGATGAGTGTTGTGTGGAGAGGGAGAGAAAGTGTTGAGGTAGTGTGAAAGCCAGGAAGGGGAGCTGCATAACTGTCAGCTCAATGAGGATGGAGTCAAAGCAAAGATGTACTCAGCGAACATATGGCAAACGATAAGAAAACTGACTAGGAGGTCGACAGAGTGCTGACGGGAGAGGAAACTTGGGGAAGGCTGCAGAAGGAAAACAATGATGTCAATGGCAGTGACAAATTCGACAAAGGCTGTTGTTGCCAATAGGGCACCTTACTTATCCACTACACTGGAGTTCCCAGGTTCAGACAATGTCACAACCTACCGAGTTCCATGGAAAGGAAAGAGGACTGACTTGTTTGATATTTAAACAAAAATAAGTGGGCACAAGTATTCTAATTTGAGAGAGGGCTATTTTGAGGAGTTGATGTCGACAAACACCATCCAATGAAGGAATCAGCCCCGATTTCGCAGGCTGATGACATCAGACGGTGCAAAGCTCTTTCATTCCAGCGAACTGCAGATATTGTTGCATTTTGTTTTGGATATTTGTTAACGTCACTAATGCCGAGACCGGTAATCTTTTTTTTTCTTTTTTCTAACAGCCCACGATTTCTCAATTTAACTATTGCAGACCTTCACCTAATGCGAAATGTTTCAATTGCCATATTTGGTGGCCTTTCGATTTAGCATGTGCCTCAGCAAATGTTGATTCTAAATTCCAGAAAAGTAGAAGCCGGTAAGATGGTCCACAGAAACACCACATTTTGAAGCACTTGTGTCTCTATGAGGCTGCTCAGTGCAGTGCTGTAGCTGTGTATGTGTGTGTGTGTGCGCACTGGGTGTTATATTGTTTAGAGAGAAGGGGATTTCCAGAGGCAGAGGAAGTGATATTGACATAAGGGGCTTTCCAGTCAGAACAGTCAGTCATTGCAGTGAATGGATCCGTGCTAGCACCAGCAGCAGAAAAATGGGGAATTTTAACATTGTGCAATCGGTCATTTTCATTCCAAGGCGTTCAAAATGGCAGCAATGAATCAGAGGTGCTTTTCTACTACATTTTTACCAGAAGACGCCGTTTTCCGGTTGGCCGCTCCGCGAAACTGACACGTTTGGGTCCGGGACTGAAGGATAGAGAGAACGAAGCGAGTCCGAGGGGGGGGGAAGGACTTGGAAACGCAAAGGGGCCGACCGGGACTCCGCGCTCGGATGAAGAGCAGCGTTTGTGGTTAGTACCGGCTCATGGTCACTGGGGAGCTGAGGGCTTGGGTGGGGGGTTAACAATGTACCAGCCGCACTGGAGCTCTCTGTCGCCCGGGAGAAGAGGAACATTTCTCGCTCGGTTCTGCCAGGCATTTGTGCAGGGAGACTTCTGGGTCCTGCAGCCTCGGTAGGCGGACTCTCTGGCTCTTTACATGAAATTCAAACAACAATTACAACAGACCAAACAGAGAGACTGTAACTTGTTGAACGCCCTGTCCGCTCTGCATAGAATATGGTTGAAACTATGCTCAAGCGCTTGTGCATGGTTCATCAGTAGCTCCATCACTACTTGTTCTAATTGAAGCCTTCAGTGAGAGGTGAATTTAGACATAGTGTACAGAATGATCAAACATACAAGTTACACAGGCACAGCTCTGAAATGGTAATTTGGGGTGACGTAAGTGTACCGATTTTAAACATATGTGTCAAGTTTTCAAGTTGACTTTATGGTGAAACTTGCCCAATTTTAACTACTTGGAGCACCAGTTAAACGGTGGGGGTGGGGGAGGAGAATGCTATGGATGGAGGCACTTGTTATTAGGTCTGTTACTGTTGCCCCTTCTGCAGGATAACGGAGTATGCCCTAGTGAACAGTTGTTACTGCTCCCTGGAGATGTATCCCTATGTTACATGCCTTTTCATTCCTCATCTTTGAAGACCCTATTAGCAAGTGACACTCTGCGTAAGGCCTTTTGTTTTAGTTGGAAAATATCAAGCTCGTGAGATTGAGATGAGCATCGTTTTTTTCAGTGGAATCAGTAGCTGGACCTTAACAGGGAATAAATTGAAGTTTCTGCTTCACCCCAAATACAGTTCATTCCCAGAACGAGTGGAACCTGCAGATTCTCTGCATCCAGCTCCAGTTTTTATGCCACAGATTTGACAATCTTTTGCTTGCAAGTGTAACAATGGTGGGAAGGAGCATTTAATGTTTGTACTCTGAGCGTGCAGGTACATAAGACCCCAGATAAAAAAAATTAATGGCCATTCAAATACAATGGAAGTAACTTGCACTCTGAGGCAAAGGGAAAACTGACAACTGGCTCCCTTCTTCCTTCTCTCATTGCACCCCCCCCAAACACACTGAGTAGAGTTATATTTTACATTTGCTCTGTGTCTTGTTTTTAACATTTAGCATTGGGGATTGCTGCAAACTTTACTCGCTACAGTGTTGTACTTTTTTATCAGCAAAACTTGAAACGCTAAAGGCTTTATCAGACCAGTCACCCTTTGTGATTAAAATGAAAGAATGACCTTTTTTGTCAATCATTAACACCTCGGTTCCTTCTATAAATACTGCGTGTCATGTTGTGGATTTTTGTTTCAGTTTTGATATGGGTTAGGAGAGTTTAAAATATGTGGAAGTACCAGGAAATGCTCTTTGGTGTTGAATGATCAATTACGGTTTGTTGCAGCTTTACTTACGGACTTAATGTTATCAATCTAGATCTACAGACATTACCTGAGATATAGATCATTGTGCAAATGCTTGCACTGAAGTTCAAGCTTTAAAGATTATTGTTGGTTTTTCTTCACTTCGAGTCCGATTTTGTTTTAGCGTTTTCATTAATCTGTTAAATAAAATTTCTCAGGTCTGTGGATAGTAAGTTGCAAAGGTATCTACAAATTCCAATGAAAAAATCTTTCCCCTCTCCTCAAACCTTGCCTTCTGCGTGGGCTATATTGTCATATCGCACTCAATGCATTAGTATAGTTTGTGTGTTTTGAAGAGGCCATTTAAGGAAAATTCCAAGCAAAATGCTTGATGGAGCTACTGATTTCTTAGTACATACAGCTTTCATTAGAGATTGACATTGAATTTTCCAGCCAATAGTTGACTGTTGATGGAGTCAATCTCAAGTGCACAAAACTTGAACTTGACTATCTTGACTAACATTGGCTGCACCAAGGGTTAATGATGGAATTGAGATCGATGTATACAGGTCAGACTGCCTGTTCCTGTATTGACAAATAAAGGTGGAAGATATGAAATCCCAAAGATTTTGTAACTGTCAAAAACTCAATCTTTTAAGTTTACAAATCTTTGAGAGGATGTAATGGAAGGTGTAAATTTCATTTTACTAAACTTTTTCTTTAATTTCGTATTGACCCTCCCCTTCTTTTCTGGCTCTGTTGACTTGTCTTGAGGTAAAGTTTCATAGGTATCATAGCAATGCTGCACAATTTAGAAAAATATTCCTTGGTCAGTGTTCCCAAATATCTTGTTCCAAATGCCTTTTAGTGGAGAATCATAATGTTGCATGGTAACAACTTTCTGATGCCCTATGGCCAACTTTAGTCAGGAAGATGACACTAGCCTCCTTTTTTTGTTTTGCCCCAGTTTTTGTTGTTTTGGTAGGAAAGGGACAGAAATGTTAAGTAGTGATCAGTTGTCATTCTTTATATTTGAATCTAGATTAGACATTGAGCAGTTTTTTAAAAAATCACTCGTGGGACTTGGGCATCGCTGGCTGGCCAGCGTTTACTGCCCTTGAAAAGGTGGTGGTGAACTACCTGCTAGAGCTGCTGCAGGTTGTCCCACATTGTCTTTAGGGAAGGAATTCCAGTATATTGACCCAGCTACAGTGATGAATTGCAATATATTTCCAAATCAGGATGGTAAGTGGCTTGGAAGGAACTTGTAGGTAGTGGTGTTGCCATTTATCTGCTGACCTTGTCCTTCTAGATGGAAGTGGCCATGTGTTTGGAAGATGCTGTTTAAGGATCTTTGGTGAATTGCTGCAGTACATATTGCTGCTACTGACCGTCGATGGTGGAGGAAGTGAATGTTTATAGATGTAGTGCCAATCAAATGGGCTACTTTGTTTTGGATGATGTCAAGCTTGTTGAGTGTTGCTGCAGCTGCACTCATGCGGGTAAGTTGGGAGTATTCCATCACACTCCTGACATGTGCGTGGTAGATGACGAACAAGCTTTGGGGAATCAGGTGGTGAGTTGCTTCCTGCAAATTTCCTAGCTCCTGACTTGCTCTTGTTGTCACTGTGTTTATGTGGCAAGTTCATTTGACTCCAGTGTTCTTTAGAGCTTCATTCTGTGTTTACCAAATAGTCTCAGAGTCGCTGGCTAACAATCAGGATTGGAAACGTTTTTTTCCTTTCTCAACTATGGGGACACTGATGCTGAAACAAAACAGAAATTTTGTAATGATCAGCAAACTCAGCATGTGTTGACTTAGGACCTCCCTGGGTTGTACTGTTTGATTAATCTATTGAGAAGACTGCAAGTTAATTTAAATTTAAAATAAACACAAAATTCTGGAAATACTGAGCATGGCTGGCAGAATCAGGGGGAGAGAAACCAGATAAACTAGTCAGGTCAATGACGTTTTCGTCAGAATTGTTGAAAGGTCCTACACCTGAAACACCAACCTTGTTTCCCTCTCCACAGATACTGCCAGACCTGCTGACTGTTTTGAGCATTTTGTTAGTTTATATTACCACCACTTGCAGTATTTTGCTTTTGCGTTTGTGGTAGTTAAAGTTGAAGAGTTGTTTAGAAAGAGCATATCTCGTTCAGTTTCATACCTTGGGTTTTTGTGCACAGGGAGTGTGAAGTGTAGTGATCTGTAAAAGATGGAGCTTGTGGATGGCAGCCCAGACCTGAATGTGTCTACTTCTGTTAACTGGATGGGAAAACAATACGGTTTATATTTTGGTTTATTTCCGAAATACAAGCAAAGTCATGTTAACTGACTGCAGGAAAGGTTCCATGGAGTAGACATTCCGGTTCTTTTCTTCCTCCATTCTGACAAAAGTACGATGAATTGTGTGAAACCTACTTGATCTAAAGTTGCCATGAATATTGATGACAGAAGATTTCTCAACAATAAAGAGATTTTAAATTTAATATCATGTCTGCGGTCTGTGAGCAACTTCAAAATTTCTGTTTTGTTTGTTAATTTTATCTAAACCTCTTTCCTTCTCAGTTCAAGACATTGTAATGTCACTGGAAGAATCCCATGGAGTTGTCAGTAATAGTATGTTGAGCAAGAAGACTATTCAATTCCCAAAATACTGTGTTTCACATCATGTAAAAACATAGTAATTAAACAAAGTTCCAAATATGGTTCTTTAACTAAAAGCTGACAGTCCCTCCTAATCTTCGGATCCTATTCTTGTAAAGAAAGAAACTATATATAGTACCTTTCACAACCTTGGAATATTCGAAATGTTTTACACCCAATAACTTTTGAAATGGAGGTACTGTTGTATTATGGAGAAATTCAGAAGTCAATTTGCACCCAACAGTTCACATATAATAACAATAGTTTGGTTTGTGATATTGGATGAAAGATAGATATTGGCAAAGCCACCAGCGAGCATTTCCTAGCTTTTTACCAATAATTTCATGAGATCATTTACACACAAAAGAGCACAGTGTCACTCGCAACTCATCCAAATGTTAGTACAATTAATAGAGAAGTCCTGTACCCAAATGACAGCATATGGAGCCAATTCTCTAGAATAGGACTTAAGTGACTTCTGTGAGGACATTGGTGCTGTAATTGGCAAGAAGTGTAAGTAAAGGTAAGCAATTGAAGCAGAACTCTTAATTGTTGAGAAATCTTCTGTCACCAATATTCATGGCATATTTAGATCAAGTAGGTTTCACACAATTTATTGCATTTTTGTTACCGAATGGAGGAAGAAATGGTTCCAAAGAACAGGAATGTCTACTCCATGGAACCTTTCCTGCAGCCAGTACTATATATGTGATCTCTATCTCCATTTCATATGAATATGAACATTACATATTTCATGAGCATACCATGTACACTTATTCTATGTATACTTGCTCCACTCTTGGTTGTTTTAGAAAGTATCTTAGTGACGCTTGACAGCACTCTGAATTGACAATCCCACTAACATTCTAGCACTAGTGATAGTCTTGAAAGATGAGGTGAATATGAAATCTCCAAAAGAAGGGATAGCCTTCTTGAGGTAGTTTCTCCAGGATCATTTGATATGGTTTTTAATTGACACAAATTTTTAATTCCTCTCTAACCATGAGGGATATACCAGAGAACTGGAGGACAGCAAATGTGGTTCCACTTTTTAAGAAGTGTAGTAAAGATTAGCCAGGAAATTACAGACTGGGGAGTCTCCCATCAGTAATTGGGAAACTATTGGAGAAAATGTGAAGGAGTGAATTAATACTCACTTGAAAATGTACAGGTTAATTAGGAATGGCCAGCATGGATTTGTCAGAGGGAGGTCATGCCTAAAAACATTTGTTAGAATTTTTGAAAATGTGATCAAGTGTGGGGATGGGGTATGTTCAGTTGATGTAGTTTATATGGATTTTAGCAAAGCTTTTGACAAGGTCCCACATGGGAAATTGAGAAGGTTAGAGCACATGGAATTGAGGGAAACCTGGTGAGATGGATCAGAAACTGACTTAGTAATAGGACACAAAGGGTATGGTAGAAGGCTGTTTGAGTGACTGGAGGCTGGTGTCCATCAGTGTGCCACAAGGATCAGTATTGGGACTCTTATTGTTTGTTGTCCACATACATGATACAGATGAAACTTTGGGGGGAATATTAAGCAAATTTGCAGATGATGCCAAGATTGGTGGATTGTTAATAGTAAAGTAGATGATTGTATATTACAGGAAGATATAACTGGGTTAGTCAGATAGGCAAACCAGAGCAGATGGTATTGAAATCTGAAATGTGTGAAGTGGAAGAAGAAACAAGATGAGTGAGTATTTAATGAATGGCAGGACACTGGGTAGTTCAGAGAAACAGAATGATCTTAGGGTAATTATTCACAGAGCCCTGAAGTTGGCAGAACACGTTAATAGGATAGTTAAGGCATATAGGACACTTGCTTCATTTGTTGCGGCATAGAATATCAGAGCAAGGGGGTAATATTGAAGTTGTATCGACAATTGGTCAAGCCACAGCTGGAGTACAGTGTACAGTTTTGGTCACCACTACAGGAAAGATGTGATAGCACTGGAGGGGTTACAGGGGAGGTTCACCAGGATGTTACTTGAAATGGAGAAATTGAGTTAAAAGGAGAGCCTTGATAGGCTTGGATTGTTTTCTTCAGAGCAGACTGAGGGGGAACGTGATTGAAGTGTATGAGATTATGAGAACTATGGACAGGGTGAATAGAGAGCAGCTGTTCCCCTTGGTTGAGGGGTCAATCATAAAAGGGCATAGCTTTAGGATTTGGGTAGTAGATTGAGTGAATTTCAGAAAAAGCTCTTCCATTCAGCAGGTGATGGGAATTTGGAATGCGCTGCTTGGAAAGGTATTAGAGGCTGGAAAACATCCAAATTTTTTTTAAAATGGTTGTACGAGAACTTCAAATATTGTAACATTTAAGAATGTGGGACAGTGCAGGAAATTGGGAATAGTGCATTTTTAGTGATAGTTATTGTCAGTGCAGAGTCAATGGTCCTCGGGGTCTTTTCTGCACTGTATAAATCTATGATTAGTTGTGGATAACATAGCAACTGCTGTTGCCATTGGAAGCCTGGTTTCCAGCAGGAGCCAGAAATGCGAATTTCTCCAGCCACTAGAAATTTAAAGATTTGTGATTTTCAAACAATTGTGGGAGTTGCAGTCTTTGAAAGATCAGTGCACAGGCTGGAGGGGATCTTGAGGAGCCAGACCAGGATGACATTAAAGATTTGGGGAGGAGGGGAACAGGCAAATGAGACTAGTTGAATAGCGAGCTATATTTAAAACTATAAATTTGAATTACATATTCTATTCAATTCAATATCAATTGCCTAATCTGTTTTCTTTTGATGCACTTTATTTCATTGCTGAGCAAGCTCTGAGACTTTAGCTGAGCTGTTGCTGATGTATGATCAGTTGAGCGGGAATTGGCATGCATTGTAGTGATATTGACCCACTGGGGAAAGGATTGAGGAATTTCCCTTGCTTTATTCCTCATAATCAGTTTTTGATCTCTGATGTGGTGAGGTACTATACTGTTGAGAGGTTGGAGAAATTAAAACAGGGATGCTGATCAACAGAACGAAACACTTGGAAGCTACACTTAAAATGTTCCATTAACTGGAACCCGTGAACAGTTTGTGTGACACTTGAGGAAGCATGTCAAAGCAGAGAGGATTTGAGAACAGGGGAATTGCTTCCAAAACGAGTACAAGAACAGTCTATTGATGTCTAATATTACAGAAGGATCTATCGAAGAATGTCTCGCTTTACAGTCCTTCACCTGTCACCCAGAATAAATGAAACTAATATTGACCACAAACTGCTGGAAACTGACCCGTGCATACTGTACCATAAAGCGCATTTTGTTTGTGGCACGAAGCATCAATCAGTATTGAAACCTTGCTTCGGGATCTATATTTAAACCCATAGAAATTGTATGGGAGTTATCCAGTTTGAATTGATAATACTGTATGAGTCTATAACATGAATAAGAGGGATAAAGGATGATCTACATTATCCTGTTTGTAGACGTGACTTTGACATGATTTTGACCACTCATTTGTGAACTGAAAGCAGTTTTTTTGAATGGTGTGTGTTTACCTTCCACATTGTAGTATTGAAGTTAATGCAGAACCAGTATTTCCAAACCATGGAAACTTCCTGCTCTGACTTTGTGTTCTTAGAATAGAATGGATCAGGATATGTGGCACAAGTTCTGATTTAAAAAAAATGTTGGACCAAATAAACAAAATATTTAACAATCCTTTTTATATTATGAGATTTATGGACACCAGGCTGAATCTTACTTTCTTTGGTTCAGCGCCAGTTGTGTTGAGTTCTTTGGAAAATTTTCCACCATGAGGCCTAGTGAGGTTTCTCGCTGTACGTCTTACATTCCAATAAGAATCAGGAGATCGAAGTGTTTAACATTAGGATCTTTATTTAGGCGATATTCATGCTGTAGGCAACAAGGTTAGATGAGGCTGTTTCACACCATTGAATGGCTGATGATGTCATCATCACATGATCAAACTCTTCAAGGGACAGTCCACCATACTCTTACTAAAGTTGTCTCATTAACTACCTACTCTGCCCCATAGTGTCCCTCTCATCAAATTCTCAACACCTCTTACAATACACCATTCTCATTTCTCCTCAGAAGAATTTCCTGTTTCCTCAGCATCTATCATAGCAACTCATTCCTGGCAGAGCACACTATGCCAGAATGATATGGCACCTTCTGTCTGAACTACACCAGAGGGACTGCAGAACAGTCCAAGCAATCGAATTATATTTCAACAGCCCTATCATCATCTCCACCATGGCCCTGCTCACAGCACCTACAGCAATCTGGGTGAAAGTGTGGCACCAGCTGAGTAACCAACACTTATATTAAAATGTCTGCTGCACTCTGACCCCTTCCCAGACCTACATCAACCATTCCACTTTGAATTACATTCGATGGAATCCGTTGTCTTATTTTCATGGCATATGATGGATGTTCTCCTCCTCTCACAGCATCTTTGGAAGTTCCACAACTGATGGGCTGCTCGTGTGCAATATTTATTTCTTTTGAAGTCATTAGTGCTGACTTCATTGAGTTGACAATGCCAGATTTTCAAATGCCAGATTTTCAAACACCAGTGGCATTGGTGTAAATCAGCATTTGAAGTCTTAAAGCATGTTCATTCTTTTTGCATTATAAATGGACAAAATTTCCCCAGTCCAAAGATGAGCAGTTTAGGTAGGTTAGCCATGCAAGTGCAGGGAAAGGGTAGGAGAGTGAGTCTGGCTGGGATTCTCTTTAGAGATTTGGTGTGGACCTGTTGGACCAAATGTTTCCACACTGTAAGGATTCTTAATAATTGCACATGAAATGTAGCTGGAGCTCGCAAGCACTTTCTTCATGAATTTACTACCTTCAGTGCTCTAGCATCCAGCAGAAATGGATCCCGTGTTTCCACCCATTGGTGACAATGATTCTACTCATCCCATGCATTGGCCCAGCCATTTTTCAGCTGCATTCAGTTGCTTCACCTGGTCAGATATTAAACCCACTCTCTCCTCCCTCAACCCCCTACTGTCCTCCAAAGTCTCCACTTTGATCTTGCTGTACACCAACAGCTGATTTTTATGCATTCCCCCACAAAATTGTAGAGACTCCTCATATTAAATAGTGTCCTCCTTGCCCTTGAGTTGCAACATTATAACTGAAGATGTCCATCCTCATCCCTGTAGATGCGAGGGTGGTGATCACTTTCAATACTCCCCCTCCTCTGGCCTGTCATGCCCTCTGATGCTATTCCAAACACCTCGAGTTCCTTCTGTCCCTCACTTCACCCCAATATATGCCTCGCCTTTATCTTCCCCTCCATGACCAACAGACAGTCCTCAAACCACAGTTGTCCTAGAAATCTGACTGACTTCATGGAACAGCTCCTTCAAGTGACTGAGCAGACCCCTGACTGTGGTGTTTGCAGGTTCCCATTAGGCAATTCCTCTGAATACTTGTGACTGACTGTCACCCAGTCTCCACACTATTGTCAGACATATCTCCTGACCATAGCCCTGGGACAGGAGTGTGTGGAATACCTCTTGCAGACAGCCTACACTTCCTCCCTTTGGGCTGAGGACTAGTCTTCACCTTTCTTCCGGCATGGTCATTTGGTTTAATAAACATATGGTGCGTCTTCAGCACGGGTAGCTGGTACATGCTGTAGGTATTAGATTGATGTCCTGATGTGCCATACAGCAAGATATCCAGCAGCCCTCCTCTGCCACCAGCAGATCCTAACTGACAAGTAGCCTGTCTCTGTGACTGTACAAAAGAGCATGCTAACAACATTACCTTTACAAATTCCTCCTTATACATACACTGACAAACAGACAGGGTAAAATAAGTTAGGACAAAGGGGAAAAACTGGAGAGATGTTTCCAAAATCTTTGTTCCCATTCTATTATTGGTACGATCCTTATGATTATTCTGCTGATGACTAACACAGAGGCATCTCCCAGCTACTGGTGAGCTGAGGTCGCCAAGTACCAGGGATTAGAGAATTCTCGATGTCTAACATGTTTGGTATGATAGGAAGGTAAATCTTAATGAAGTGAGGTAATAGTGTTTATGTGCTGACTGTTTAGGACTTTACCTGTAACGAGAGTCTAATTACTTGTAATAAATTCTTGATGAATACAGAAAGCTGGTCTATGCTATTTATTAATCTAGGTCTGAAGGTCAGATACATTGGGAAAATTTGCATATTTTTAAAAACATCTTTAATTTTTGTGATGACTCTGGGAATAGTGGAACTTGATTTCAAGTGCGCTACCCAAGTGAGTGATAACAACCATTTATAAACAAACAGGATTGTCAGATTATTAAGACCATAGAAATAGAAGCAAGAATGGATAATACAAGGTCATTGTTGATCTTGAGCTTGTATTCTAATTCCCTGTTCTCTTGCCTTATTGGTCTGGTGGACGTTTCAGTAATACTCCAGGATGTTTCAGCAGTGGGCAATATTTGATTTATAGCAAAACTGTGACTATATGGTATAATAGTTGTACCTTATTTGCAAATCTGGCCTTAATTAAGTACAAGTTGTTCTGTTTTAATGCACATTTCGCTAATGCGAACTTGCTGTAATGGGATTGATGAATTGGAGACACTGTTTCTAAAGTGCGAATTTTTAAAATGTGTGTTGGCTGTAATGCAATAACATCGTCAACACTTTAAGCGCTGTTTCTAAAGTGAGATTTTTCTATAATGCAGGGTTGCACAAGAATGCAACCAATGTGTTACAGAAGAACTGCTTGTACTGCAGTTCAAGACAAATGACTGGTACATGAGGTTCTAATCTATGTCTAACAAATGATTTAGTTAGAGCACATTATATGATTTATAAGTCCATGGAAGATTAATGTAGTTGTTTGCTTATTTACTCCCATCTACAGTGTTTGAACCATTATCCAAATTATTGGCATAATCATTCAAACCAGTGTTATTCTATGGGCTTTAAGTTTATGGACTTTGCTCATTGTTGCATGTTGCCTTGTTTAGAGTGTAGGTAAGGTCTCATCAATGATTATTTGTGTCAAACGTAGTATCTGAATTTCACTATCTCTATGAAGTCATAATACTGAAGTTTTACCATCTGAAAGGAAATAGACAGTGTTTAATATTTTCTTTGTAAATATAAAGTCATTTCAGACAATTGTTTGTTCCAATTGGATTAAAGCCCCCACTAAATTCATCATTTAACTGAGGTACACAAATTGTGCAAAGAAAGGGTTGGTATTTTCTTGCCTTATACGGTCATCAGGAAAATCTTTGCATTCTGTCTGTGATTATATCATCCTTGGGGAGCCAAAATTTGGAAGGTTTGCTGGCTGCTATTTGTACAGCAACTACCTGAGGCTACTTGCATACTTTCAGAATCAGTTGAGCAGCTGAAACTGTTTTGTGTTCACATTTTTTTTTAGATTACATTACATTACAGTGTGGAAACAGGCCCTTCGGCCCAACAAGTCCACACCGACCCGCCGAAGCGAAACCCACCCATACCCCTACATTTACCCCTTACCTAACACTACGGGCAATTTAGTATGGCCAATTCACCTGACCCTGCACATCTTTGGACTGTGGGAGGAAACCGAAGCACCCGGAGGAAACCCACGCAGACACGGGGAGAATGTGCAAACTCCACACAGTCAGTCGCCTGAGGCAGGAATTGAACCCAGGTCTCAGGCGCTGTGAGGCAACAGTGCTAACCACTGGGCCACCGTGCCGCCCACATGCAGAGGATGTATTTAGTTCTGGAGTTTCTGCATTACTCTGCTGGTCCAGATTTGTGCAGAAGATTGACCTGAAAGGGTAAGGGTAAAGGTAAAGGTAAAGGTAATGCTTCTGATTTTATTGGAACTCATTGCCTTGCTTTCCAGCTCCCTTTCCATATTAGTGTTTGATTCAGTTATTTATTAAATGTTCCCTTGGAACCGTTAGCAATTCTGATGAGTTTGTTCATTCCTAATTTCATAATGGATCTTTTATAATTTAAGTTCCATTAATCAATTTGATTTTTTGTGCAAGATCTCTTTGAACTACTGTTGAAGTCCAAACATAATGAACTTGTTGATGATGTACAGGATTTGTAGTTAAAAGTTCTCGTGGAACTATCCAAACATTTTATTTAGAACTGTTAACTTACAATGTCACTGAAGATGAGCGGCAGATGAGCTCAGGGCTTGATTAGGACTGGGACATTGTAGCAATTACAGAAACGTGGCTCAGTGATGGGCAGGACTGGCAGCTTCATATTCCAGGATACAAATGGCATAGGAAGGATAATAGGGCGGCAAGAGAGGAGGCGAAGTGGCATTTTTGGTAAGGGATGGCTACTGCTGTACTTGGGTAAAAACAATGACTGCAGATGCTGGAAACCAGATTCTGGATTAGTGGTGCTGGAAGAGCACAGCAGTTCAGGCAGCATCCTACTGTACTTAGGATATTCCTGGGAATACATGCAGGGAAGTGTTTGGGTGGAACTGAGAAATAAGAAAGGGATGATCACTTTACTGGGATTGTATTATAGACCTCTCAATAGTCAGTGGGAAATTGAGAAACAAATTTGTATGGAGATTTCAGTTATCTTCTGATTAGATTACTAATCAGAAGATTGGGAAGGCTACAAAAACAAACAGAGGATAACAAAGAGAGAGATAAGGAAGGAGAGGATCAAATATGAAGGTAGGCTAGCAAGTAATATTAGAAACGATAGTAAAAGTTTCTTTCAATACATAAGAAACAAACGACAGGCAAAGGTAGACATTGGGCCACTGTAAACTGATGCTGGAAGGCTAGTGATGGGAGATAAGGAAATAGCTGGAGAACTTAATAAGTACTTTGCGTCAGTCTTCACAGTGGAAAACATGAGTAATATCCCAACAATTAAAGGGAGTCGGGGGCTGAGTTGAATATGGTTGCCATTACAAAAGAGATAGTGCTAGAAAAGATAAAAGGTCTTACAATTGACAAATCTCCTGGCCCCGATGGGCTACATCCTAGAGTTCTGAGGAAGGTGGCTGAGGAAATAGTGGAGGCGTTGGTTGAGATCTTTCAAAAGTCACTGGAGTCAGGGAAAGTCCCGGATGATTGGAAGATCGCTGTTGTAACCCCCTTGTTCAAGAAAGGATCAAGACAAAAGATGGAAAATTATAGGCCAATTAGCCTAACCTCGGTTGTTGGTAACATTCTAGAATCCATCGCTAAGGATGAGGTTTCTAAATTCTTGGAAGAGCAGGGTCGGATTAGTACAAGTCAACATGGATTTAGTAAGGGGAGGTCGTGCCTGACAAACCTGTTGGAATTTTTTGAAGAGCTGACAAGTAGGTTAGACCAGGGAAGCCCAGTGGATGTGGTCTATCTAGACTTCCAAAAGGCCTTTGATGAGGTGCCACATGGGAGGTTGCTGAGTAAGGTGAGGGCCCATGGTATTCGAGGTGAGCTACTGGCATGGATTGAGGATTGGCTGTCTGACAGAAGGCAGAGAGTTGGGATAAGAGGTTCTTTTTCGGAATGGCAGCCGGTGACAAGCTGTGTCCCGCAGGGTTCAGTGTTGGGACCGCAGCTGTTCACGTTATATATTAATGATCTGGATGAAGGGACTGGGGGCATTCTAGCGAAGTTTGCCGATGATCCTGAAGAAGGGCTCATGCCTGAAATGTCGATTCTCCTATTCCTTGGATGCTGCCTGACCTGTGCTTTTCCAGCAATACATTTTCAGCTTTGAAATGCCCATCAGCCATGATTAAATGGCGGAGTGGGCTCAATGGGCCGAATGGCCTTACTTCCACTCCTATGTCTTATCTGTAAGAATAATAGGGTGGTTGTGGTCATGGATTTTAACTTTCCAAACATAGACTGGGACTGCCATAGTGTTAGTTGTGTACAAGAAAATGTTCTGATTCGGTGTGTGGATGTTCCTATGAGAGAAGGTGCAAAACTTGACCAATTCTTGGGAAACAAGGCAGGGCAGGTGACTAAGGTGTCAGTGTTCTATTAGTTTTAAAATAGTGATGGAAAAGGATAGGCTGGATCTAAAAGTTGAAGTTCTAAATTGGAGGAAGGCCAATTTTGGCGGTATTTGGCAAGAACATTCAAAAGCTGATTGGGGACAGATGTTAGCAGGTTAAGGGACGGCTGGAAAATGGGAAGCCTTCAGAAATGAGATAACGAGAATCCAGAGACCGTATAGTCCTGTTAGGGTGAAAGGAAAGGCTGGTAGGTATAGGGAATGCTGGATGACTAAAGAAATTGAGGGTTTGGTTAAGAAAAAGAAGGAAGCATATGTCAGGTATCGACAGGATAGATCGAGTGAATCCTTAGAAGAGTATAAAGGCAGTAAGGGGGAAATCAGAAGGGCAAAAAAGGGACATGAGATAGCTTTGGCAAATAGGGTTAAGGACATTCCAAAGGGTTTTTATAAATACATCAAAGACAAAAGGGTAACTAAGGAGAAAATAGGGCTCCTCAAAGATCAGCAAGGCAGCCTTTGTGTGGAGCCGCAGGAGATGGCAGAGATACTAAACAAGTATTTTGCATCGGTGTTTACTGTAGAGAAGGACATGAAAGATATATAATGTAGGGAAATAGATTGTGACATCTTGAAAAATGTCCATATTAGAGAAGAGGAGGTGCTGGATGTTTTGAAATGTATAAAAGTGGATAAACCCCCAGGACCTGATCAGGTGGACCCTTGAACTCTGGGGTAAACTAGGGAAATGATTGCTTGACCATTTGCTCAGATATTTTTATCATCGATAGACACAGGTGAGGTGCTGGAAGACTGGAGGTTGGCTAACATGGTGCCACTGTTTAAGAAAGGTGGTAAGGTCAAGCCAGGGAGCTATAGACCAGTGAGCCTGAACTGGTGGTGGGCAAGTTGTTGGAGGGAATCCTGAGGGACAGGATTTCTATGTATTTGGAAAGGCAGGGACGATTAGGGATAGTCAGCATGGCTTTGTGCATGGGAAATCTGATGAACTTGATTGAGTTTTTTGAAGAAGGAACAAAGAAGATTGTTGAGGGCAGAATGGTGGATGTAATCTACATGGACTTCAGTAAGGCATTCAACATGGGAGACTGATTAGCATGGTTAGATCTCACGGAATACAGGGAGAAAAAGCCATTTGGATACAGAACTGGCTCAAAGGTAGAAGACAGAGGGTGGTGGTGGAGGGTTGTTTTTCAGACTGGAGGCCTGTGACCAGTGGTTTGCCTCAAGGATTGGTTCTGGGTCCACTACTTTTTGTCATTTATGTAAATGATTTAGACGTGAACATAGGAGGTATAGTTGACACCAAAATTGGAAGTGCAGTGGACAGCAAAGAAAGTTACTTCAGAGTACAACGGGATCTTGATCAGATGGGTCAATGGGCAGACGGAATTTAATTTAGATAAATGCGAGGTGTTGCATTTTGGAAACACAAATCAGAGAAGGACATATGTTTAATGGTAAGGTCCTGGGGAGTGTTGTTGAACAAAGAGACCTTGGAGTGTAGGTTCATAGTTCCTTGAAAGTAGAGTTGCAGGTAGAAAGGATAGTGAAGAAGGCGTTTGGTAAGCTTTCCTTTATTGGTCAGAATATTAAGTACAGGAATTGGGAGGTCATGTTGCGGATGTACAGGACATTGGTTAGGCCACTGTTGGAATATTCCATGCAGTTCTGGTCTCCTTCCTGTTGGAAGGATGTTGTGAAAATTGAAAGGGTTCAGGAAAGATTTACAAGGATGTTGCAGGGTTGGAGAATTTGAGCTATGGGGGTGGCTGAATAGGCTGGAACTGTTTTCTCTGGAGCGTTGGAGGCTGAGCGATGACCTTATAGAGATTTATAAAATTATGAGGGGCATGGACAGGATAAATAGACAAGGTCTTTTCCCTGGGTTGGGGAGTCCACAAATAGAGGGCATAGGTTTTGGGTGAGAGGGGAAAGGGACCAAAGGGGCAACATTTTTATGCAGAGGGTGGTGCATGTATGAAATGAGCTGCCAGAGGAAGTGGTGGAGGCTGGTACAATTACAACATTTAAAAGGCATATGGATGGGTAGATGAATAGGAAGGGTTTAGACAGATACGGGCCATGTGCTAGTGAATAGGTTTGAATATCTGGTCGACGTGGATAAGTAGGTCTGAAGGATCTGTTTCCATGCTGTACATCTCTATGACTCTGCTAGGTGTCTAAAAGTTCAGCATTTGTCTAGTGAATGCCACTCTGCAAGGGGGTACCCTTATAAACTATAAGGCTGTCTAATGTGTATTTCTCAAAGCTAAAATCAGTAACAGTTTGAGCCTGAAAGCCGAGGCAAGTTAAATTTATTTATTTTATACTTTTTATGACAAAATTACCTGAATGAGTAATGTGATGATGTTCATCAAACCACTATGAGGAATTTTCCAGTGAAATTCAGCTACATTTTCAAACCAGGTTTGAAACCAATGTCTGGTTAGTTCATAACCGTTACCTTTTGGTAGATGACGTTTTTTTCAGATGCTCATCATTAAGTTTAAACAAAACAAAATTAATTCTTAGAAAATGATGGTGTACCTTCAAATCTGTACTCTAACCCACTTGCAACTGCATGGTAACGTATGATCCCGAATTGAAATAAGATATTTTTCATGACCATTTTCATGATATTAATGAGGCTGACCAATTAGCAAAAAATAATGGCATAGGTAAAGCTGTTTTACTCCATGCTGTGTTCACTGTACTTCAGAGGTAATTATATCCATTTGGCATTTTGCCTGCACTTTGTAAGATCAGTTCCTCGCTATTAACTTTGGCAGAATGCTTTATTCCAGATATGCATCTTGTAGGTATGACACAAAACACATAGCCTTTTTGAAATAGTATTCTTACTCTAGTCTCTTGCTAAACTCCATGGTAATATGAAAGTTATTCCATCTATAAAACCAAAGGAGTGTTAATTGGAAATCCTAGTTAGGATTTGTTTTGAGAATTGTAGTTGACCACCTGTGAAGATGCTCAAGTTTCTGAACATTTTCGCTGAAGAATATTTGGTGAAATTTTAATATTTTATTCTCAAACAAATTAGCTGGGAGAACCTAGTTCTGTAATGAATAACAGCATGTTGTGAATGTTTTTAATCTTCCATTATATTAAGCAAATCTTTTATTGAGAAACAGCAGTTGTTTAATTAGTTTGGATAGCACCTGAGGTTGAGTTCAGTCTGTTTCATACAACTGGCTCCAGTGGGGAATGAGCAGTTGAGTAACAGCCCGGAAATGGAAATTTGGATTAAATGAACATCTATTGTCAACAATTTAAAGCTTGCTTTATTAATGGGGTGCAAATTGCTAATGGATTGCAAGCCTGGAGTGATTTTTATCTGAAATCATTTTTATCTGTAGGAGGATGACTCTATGGAAACCTTTCAAAAATAGGCTTATTGAAAACACGATGAAGGATTTGCAGAATGTTGGCATCTCAAAAAAAGTGGACAAAGTCCTAAAATTCTGATTTGTTCCCAACTCCTTCATTATTCTTACAAGAAATCTCCCTTTTGCACCCAGTTTTTTTTTAGACCTTTTTAATGAGAATCAAGAAGCAGCCTTTTGGTCAATAACAGAAGTTGCATTTATTTAATTAGTATTTGTTTCATTTAGACAAGTATCTTTCGCTGCTGCACATGCGTAATATGGGGCAGGGGCAATTGGATTCTCAGCCATGGAAGGAAATACTGAAGGAAGGAAACAAAAGCTTACTGAGAGGAGACTTTGTTTTTTAAAAGAAAAAAACTGGAGAAGTACAAAATTTAGATTCAAAAATTCAAATTTTAGGGGTTGAAAGCATGGGTGCAAACCTTGCAGGAATGGGAGAGGAAATACCTATGAAGCTGAAGTCATAATAATGGAAACTTAGGGAGAGAGGATTTATTGTACTTTAAGGGATGAAACCATGGAGGGACTGAAATGTGCCAATGTAGGTCAGCAAAGATTGGGCCAGTGGGTGAGTCAGAGTTGATATGGAAAGCAATACTAATAGCAATTCTGAATATTTCAGAAGGTGAAGGATGGGAAACTAGACAGAATTAAGTGTTTTAGTGTTAAGTGTTTTAATTAAGTGTTTTAATTAAGACTAATTAAGTGTTTTACAGAATCATAGAATTGTTAAGGTGCAGAAGGAGCTAATTTGGTCCATCATGCCTGAACTAGTTCTTCAAATGAACATCATTACATCGAGCCAAGCTCTACATCTTCCCCATGCACTTGCATGCTGTTTCTATCCAAATAACCATCCAATGCCCTTTACTCAGTGCATTCTGTATCCTGACAATTCACTGTGAATTTTTTTCTCACATCACTCTTGCTTCTTTAGCACATCACTTTAAATCTATTCCACCTCATTCTTTGTTCATTTTATAAGCAGGAACAGCTTCTCCCTATCTAATCTGTCCATTATAACTTATGACTTTCAAAACCTCTTTCAAATCTCCATTCAACCTTCTTTTCTCCAAGAAGAACAGTCTCAACTTCTTCAATCTATCCTCCTAACTAAAGTTTATGATCTCCATAGAAACCGTTAAAGAGAAATGTGAAATCTCTGTTTATTTACTGAAAGAACAAAGCCACAAGGTTCCACCATTTTAAAAGAGAGGATTTCACAATACAAAAACTCAACAAAGCAAACAGTACTCAATAAATATTCACCTTGGGTTATCAACTCTATTTTACCATGAAAGGAACACAATCACTTGTACTTCAAACTGAAAATGCTTTGAATCTGTCCCTTGCCCCCATCCCAACAGTGGGTAAAGATCCTTTCACTTACTGTGACTGATTCCAAACATTTTCTAACGTTTGAGATTTCATGAACCTTCCTTCTACAGGTACTTGGTAAGTTAGTCACTTTTAAATCATATTCAACCCTTTGGCACAAGCACTGGCTATCCTACTTTCTTACCTAGTGACTCCATCTCAGAAATACTCTTGATTAACTTCTGGTCTAGAGCTGCTTGACAGACTTTCACTCTCACTGCTTGTTCCCAACCTGAAATTATTAGTAAACACACAAATGAACCCACACACAGATTGCAAGGACCTACATTTCCATCATTATGGCAATATGGCATACCTGGGATGTTCCAGAAAGAAATCTAAGCTAAGTATATTTTACCTTCAGAACAAAATCATTTGATTCAGTGGTCTACATAGACTTTTACTTCCAATGAAACCAACTGCCCTTCAGATTTGCAGATTATATCCAGAAATCCTCATTTGTACCAAACATGCTTGCAGGCTCAAAATGAAAGCATTTGATCCTGAGTGCCACAATAATAATAAACCTCTGTAAAAACAGGATTGTGAAGCACATCGCTCTTTCTAGTACTTGGTCCAGTTGAAAGCCATCTGATTATTTTATAGCTTCGACACATCTAAACCTTGGGGAGATGTTGGCATAGTAGCAACATCACTGGACTAGTAATTTTTAAGGCCTAGACTAATGGTTTGAGGATATGGGTTTAACTCTCACTGTGGTGGCTTGAGGAATTTAAATTCAATTAATAAATTTGAAATTGAAATTCACAATATTAGTAAGTATAAAATTGTTATGAAGTACCATGTAGCTCACTAATATCCTTTTGGGAAGGACACCTCTCGCCCTTTTACCCAGTCTGGCCTACATGTGGCTTCAGACCTATGAAATGGTTGACTGTTAACTGCCTTCCGAAATGGTGTAGCATGACATTCAGATCAAGGGCAATGGAAGGCTCTTTTCTCTCTGTCTCTGTCTCTCTGTCTCCCTCTCTGTCTGTCTCTCTCTCTCTCTCTCTCTGTCTCTCTCCCCAATGTCCTTGGAGTTCTACATAGGGGTGTACTTCAAACCCCCCCCCCCTTCCCCAGATAATCTCTCCAACATTGACCTGTATGGGGCAAAGGTGGAACCTGTCAAAAAGTTGTGTGCATCTGCTATTTTGGGACTTCCCACCCCCAAAGGCAGCAGCACTCTTGTTGGTGGCTGATCTGGCTGCCCCGGAGAAGGGGAGGGGCCACAAAGTGGGGTGGGCAATGTTGGATGTGGTTTGGTGTTGGATGAGGGGCGGGGGTGGAGTGGTGTTGAGTGTTGGACGGGGTTGGGGGAGCGGGTGAGAGGTGGGGGCTTGCGCACGGTGTGCTGCTGCCTTGACTCCTGAAACGGGAGTGGACTTAACAGAAAACTCCGAGCCCCAGAGGAGAGGCATTGAATCAATTAACCGAATAATCAATTATCCGAATGAAATAATGCCCGCCCATCTCATTCGAATAATTGAGCTTCCTCTGCATACCTTGGGTGGTCTAGTAAAGTCTGTCTTCCAGAGGTTCAGTTACTTTGCACCTAAATAATTCCATCTTTACAAAACTTTTCAAAAAAGCTACCTCAGATAGTAATATGAACCATGAAACTAGATGATTGAGGCAGGGTAGCTCTTTAATAGTCCTATTAAGATCGCCTTCTTGGACGTTTGGCTTGATCATCTGTATTTGGCAGATAATTTGGGTCAAACCAAACCAAAGTTTGATTGTAGCAGGTAAATATTCACAGTCCCAGTCAAACATTACAATGAACCATTTTCTTTCCAGAAGGAACTTGATGAACTTGAGAATCAAAGCAAACCCGAATGCATGAACAACTAGGGAGGACTTCATCGGCAAGTCTTTCACCAATAAATCATCAATCCAATACCCTAATTGAAACACAAATGACTATGATGAATGTAATGGAGATTGGTGTCAAAGGTGCACCTTAATGGAAATCCAAATTGACCTGGTCAAATATTCATTATTGAATGTTATCTGCTCAGTCTCCAGTTGTTTTCACTTAGTCCACCAGTTGTCCAAAATTGACCAATGTGACTGTTGCTCTTGGAAAAATATGCAAACTTAACAATGGGTTAGCTTGTTATTGGGCATTGCAGTTGCTTTAACTATGTGAGAAAAGATAGTCAAACAATGGGCAGTACTATTTTGTGTATGGTTGGGTAGATAGAATTAATCTAGTCATTGACTCTGATTGACTCTAAATATCAAGGAACCAGAATAAATGACCTTCATACATTGTCATGACGTCTGAACATGGATTGAATCTTAGACCTGCTGATGTAAGGGATTTTTTTGAGATTCTCAGATGTGTTTAGCCACACCATTCATTCAAGCAAACAGACTTATTTTGGCAAAAAAAACAGTGACTATGCAAGTCCTGAGAAAGGTAAGTGAGTGATTATGAAAGAGCACTGTGACCTTTACTTGAAGATTGGTGCCTTCCCCTTCATATACTTGGAAATAGAGGGATGAAAACTGGAGACCTGTGGGAAAAAAAATGCTTCTTTGTTATTTAAGACAATAAAAAAAGTCTTATTCTATACATTGGAATAACTGTGTCATCTCAGCTGCCAACTGATACTCCTGGTGGTATGTTGAAGGGTACGTTGGTGGCCTTTCATACTCGGTACTCAAATTTGCTACGAGCGTGGGTTGATTTCTTGCTGAATGAAAGATTTTAAGCTAGTATTTGTGTGTTTATCAGTTTATAGCTGAGAAGCATTGGCTGACAACTGGTAGAATGGACATATTCCTTGTATGTAATCTTTTCACAGAAGAGTATTTCTGATCTAAAGGACGATACTCTTTATTAATAAAGATACAAAATTTAGTAGAAGGCTTTGAATTGGAAGTAACTAATTACTTGCTTTCATGTAGGTTTTATTGATCATGACAATTATACTGATGAGAGAAAGATTTTATAATTCTGTTATTAAATGTATTTGAGGGACTCTGCATTTGCAGCTGTTACTATTTCCATTAAAGGTAAAAAAGCAATTGGGTTTGTGGTTTCCTATGGAGAATAATAAAGAGACTTATTCTTCACCTTGTTTTTAGTAAAACCTACCTTTTCATTCATTTTGCTTTGAAAACAGCCACATCCCCTTAACCTTTTGAGCATAAAATTTCCTTTACAAAAGCAAACTATTTTCCGTCCTCTAACAAAAAACGAACATTCTCCCCACAGAGGTATTTCTGTTGATACTTTACAAAGGATTTCATTAATAAATGAGACTTCAATTATTTTTTAAAATGGTTCAAAAGTGTTGCGCTGACAAATGATAAGGGCACAAGCACATTTATGTTCAAAAGATTTTGGTGGTGCTGTGTACTCATGTTATTGGAAGCCAGATTTCAAAACCAGATTTTTTTTTTCTCTACTGTTTCTAGAACCTTTTTTTTAAAGGGGATGGTAGATATTTGTGGCGGTTAGAGCAGACTTCAATGGTGAGCCTTAGAGTAATATGTTTCCATATGACAAAAAATTCTTGCAATTCCAGACAGAAGATTTGGAATTGAGTATTTTTAAAAAGATCATTAATACATGTAGTCTAAAATCTTGTATTATTTCAGATTCTGCCTCGTGCTCCCACGAGGAAGTTGAACAGTTCATCCACTTCACCAACACCTTCCACCCCGACCTCAAATTCACCTGGACCGTCTCAGACTCCTCCCTCCCCTTCCTAGACCTTTCCATTTCTATCTCTGGTGACCGAATCGACACGGACATTTACTATAAACCGACCGACTCCCACAGCTACCTAGACTGCACCTCCTCCCACCCTGCCCCCTGTAAAAACGCCATCCTATATTCCCAATTCCATCGTCTCCGCCGCATCTGCTCCCAGGAGGACCAGTTCCAAAACCGTACAATCCAGATGGCCTCCTTCTTCAAAGACCGCAATTTCCCCCCAGACGTGATCGACGATG